>NC_063062.1:21141171-21191171 GCF_018812025.1 Megalobrama amblycephala
TGTATACAGTTGTACCGTAAAAAGTATTATTATTATATTAAATACTAGATAAAATTAACTCATACAGGTTTCGAAAGAGAAGAGAGTGAATAAATGACAGAATTAGCATTTTTTTATCCCCTTATCAGGTTGGTTTTACTTAACCTGAATTTATTAATAGAAAAATACAATCCAGGAATCTACAAAGGAAAAGAAATTCAGAGTCTGTGCACATCTTTAACACCCATCCCTCACCTAAAGCAAGTCTAATTACACGCACAGACACATCAAACTCCCTCGGTTCCCTTCAATAGCTTCTGACATGTAATCCAAGATAACATCTGCTCATTGATCTACTCTGAGTCTAATGGAACTGATAGAAATCACCTTGTCTATACTCCTCCACATCAGTTAGACACAGTTTGTGTGTTTGTGTGTGCGTGTCCACCACTGGGATGGCAATAGCAGGTCCCCATGAGGAAAACAGCTTTTAAATCATACTAAATTATGTTTCTAGAAAATGTAAAAATGCAGAAAGTTTTCTGTGAGGGTTGTGTTTAGGGGTAGGGTTAGGCTTGGGGATAGAATTTACAGTTTGTACAGTATAAAAATCATTATGTCTATGGAAAGTCCCCATAAAACATGGAAACCAAAAGTGTGTGTGTGTGTGTGTGTGTGTAAGTGTGTGCACGAGCGAGTGTAGGTCAGCACACAGCAATCCTTATGAGGATTTTTTTTTTTTCCATTTTTGAACCACTGGCCTACATACATACATTAAGGATCCAGAGAAACACACTCTCACACAACCCGAGATAATGATGAAAAGCAAGAAACTTCATTCATGTAAACAGTCAAACATACTTGGCCTCATTTAATGCCATAGTTTAGGTTGTAGTCCAACATAAAATTTCTGCTAACCACAAAACCTGTCACAAAGATGTGAATGTTGTAGTCAACATGAAATGGCACTCACAACCCATTCTGCTTCCATTACATGTTCATAGTGTTGTAGTCAAGACCACCTAATTCGAGACCAAGTCGAGACCAAGACCAGTGTGTGTCGAGACCAAGACAAGACCAAGACCAAAGCAAGGCGAAACCGAGTCAAGACCAAAACCAGACCAGCACTCCTTAAATTCATAGAGATCCACATTACCACCAGTGTTAATTTTGACAGCAAATTTTGATTTAGTTTTAGTCATAGTCTTTTGACTAAAATGGCATTTAGTTTTAGTCATGTTTTAGTCATCGGAAATTGTTTTAGTTTTAGTCTAGTTTTAGTCGACTAAATCTACAGTAGATTTAGTCGACTAAAATCTAATTTAGTTAAACTGTAATGCATTAAGAAAGCATTTCTCTAACAATACACAGATCCAATACACTGATATACATCTGATATTCTCCAAACTGTTTATATTCACTAGACAACCAACTGTACTTTACTCGCCAAAGCGGACAGTTTTTGACCGTTCAAGTGCAAAAAGACACGAAAGAGCTCAATTCAGTGCTTTTCAGGGATTGACACACTTATCATTGAGGTACTATTTTAGTTTTTGTTAAAAATAAATTTGATTAGATTTGATTTTTAGTTTTTCTGCTTTCATTGTAATTTTAGTTAAAAGTTTTAGAACTTTTTTGTGTTTATGTCTTTTAGTTTTTGCTTTTAAACATCTATGTAGTTTTTTATTTCGGTTTTAGTTATTTTAGTACATCAAGCTTGGAATCTAGATGAAATAAAATAAGTTCACATTTTTTATTTATTTAATTTTTTATTTCAGTTAACGTTCAGTTAAGTTTTTGTATGGTTTTAGGTTGAACTATAATAACCCTTATACTTGTAAAATATATTGAATAATGTGTCAAATAATGTTCTTAGTCTTTCCTTCATGTGAAAGAAGATACAGTAGCTTACTTTGAATTAAACAGAAATTAAATTAAATTAAATGCAGTTTATTGTATAAACAAAATAACAATAATGACCAGGAAAAAATAATAATTATAAACCATCCTGAAATACACCGTGACTCTTATTCTGAAAAGTCTGCAGTCTGCACTGTACCAGGCTGCTCATTTAAGTTCAAATGAAGGAGATAAAATATGCATTCTTACATCCATCTAAAACATACTTCCATATAAACAGCGTGTAGTAAACATTGTCATAATTCATCAACATTAGATTGTAAGCAATTGCTTGGCATAAATGGTGGACGGCTGCTGGACGAGCCTGTAGAGCGTGCAACAGCGCCGTGTTTCCCGCGGTTAGATAAGCACGTTACACTTCAAATGTGCACATTACAGCAGTCCTGACTGGATATCTTCCCAAATCGTCACTCTCTTTCATTTTTGTCTCGTTTTTATTCGTTGACGAAAATTAGAGTAGATTTTACTCATAGTTTTAGTCATTCAAAACACATTTTTATTTAGTCATCGTCTCGTTTTCGTCCGTGAAAAAATGTCGTTGACGAAAATTGTGACGAAAATTATTCGTCAACGAAATTAACATTGATTACCACCTGAGAAATTACTTATTTTTAATCAATAAATATAATTAGAATAAGACACTATATATAGCCGTTACCAATCAAATGAAATTTACTTCTGTTAATAAAAAAATAATTTCATCATTAACAACATCTTTGCCCTGCAAGAGGTGGTATAGAAGATGCATCTGAATTGGTAAATTACAAATGCATTAATAATGCTGAGAATAATGTTTTAAAAATAATTTTTATTGAATGTTAGTATAAAAGCAATATCATGTACAATCATGCTCAAATTTGTGAAAACAGCTCTCTTGCTCTTGTAATATTGCTTAATTATATCACGTTATAATACAAAAATCCAGATCTCATACAAGTACTTTTTTGCAACAATATCTTGAATTTTGCGAGCATTTGTAATAATTTTGGTGACATTTTTGACACGATCCCTCATTAATTTCTGAACCGCCACAATAAATAAATAAAATTAGAAACAAGGTATTGATACCAAGTCCTCTTAGTCTGAGAGTGAGACCAGATCAAGACCTTCAAAAAATGGTCTTAAGACCGGTCTCAAGACTAAAGGTGATGATACACGGGGCAACTTTTTGAGCAATGTTGCCGGGCAATGTTGCCGAGCAACGTTGCTTGGGCACTTTCCCACTGAGAATGAGCAACAAATATATATCTGGATACGTTAGATCGGTCGTGGGCAATTTTTTGAGATCCTCCAATCAGAATGTTAGCAGCCGATCACGTGACCGGTTCGGACATTTCAGAAAAAATTCAAACAAGATGGCGGCCTCTCAGCGGCAGTGGAGCGGAGAAAAGGAGCGTGAACTTTTATCTTTTTACGCTAGTAAGTTGTCATGCGTCAACCCAAAACAGGGAATTTACCTCATATATTGCTTAAAATACCAACAACTGTCCGAAAGTAATGTGTGTATGCTGTAATAAAGCTATTGAATGATTTCAGTTAAATACTAAAAAGACGGGATTTTTTAACGTCTCCAGTAGAGTAGGCTGTAGGGCGTTTGACATTTGAATAGCTTTTGATGCGATTGACGCGGGTTCGATTCCGTCTTTTGCCGAACTCGCTCTTCTCCCTTTTCCTGTCACAAATCAGATCGGAAAGGCATTTATTTTTAATAAAAATGAAGAAAATATTTGAAAAGTGTCCGTGTCCAACTGTCCGTTGCCCTAATTAGTTGCCCTGTGTCTCATCAGGTTGCCCGTTGACGGCAACATTGCCCAGCAACATTGCTCAAAAAGTTGCCCCGTGTATCATCACCTTAAGACTGGTCTTGAGTACTAAACACTACATGTTCGAGTAAAACTGAAAATTCCATAAGAAAATGGACACTTAAATTGCTTCCAATGGAGTGTGGCAAAAAACAAGTTAGCATTTTTGCAAGTCCAGTTCCATCATCCCGAAGTCAATTGATTTTTGGTTAAATTACGGAAATAAGGTCTGTGGTTAATACAAATTGAATATATATTCACATTTTATTCTATGATAAATAGTAATTCCCCCAATCATGAATTTTTAAGCTCTTATGTGGCTTTAAAAAGGCAGTTAATAAGAGGCTAAAGGGGACTACAGAGGTTGTCTGGGACTTTAAACATAATCACACCAAACAGGAAAACTCATCTACTTAAAAGTCCGCTTTCACAGCCTCATACTCATGCTCTTGCAAACTATTCTAACTCAAACTTTCCAACTTGTAAGTTTTAAATAAAGATTGAAAAAGTTGGTGGAGGTGAAGTCCTGCAATTGTGGTAGGTTAGTAGCAGTTATAGCCTACCATCAGCTTGTAACTATATTTAGGCTTCAAGATTCAAAAGTTGTCTTTTTGTAAAGATCATCTTCACAAGCTCCATTTGTGAAGATTATCGTGATAAATAAAATTTGTAAGAATCATAAACTTTTGTTATTTTCTGCAATAATCCAAAAGCCAATGGAAAAATCCTATTGGCTTTTTGCTGGGGGAATCAGGGTGATGCAAACTTATGAGTTGGTCTGTAAAATGATGTCAACCCTGAAGTACTCCATTGCAATACGCTACAGGATTGTCTTCTCCACAAGGATATATGTGAAGCCTTAGAATATAACGAAAACGAGGTATCTTACAAGGCAGCATAATGTTGCTTCCTACCTCTGGGAACAGCTTTCACATCAGGAACCCCTATCATGCTTTAAAATGCTATGAGGTGGGCAGTCACTGGGGTTTCGTGTTTTTGGCAAACACACTTAAAGTTCAGTTCCATGAGTGTGTTTCAATAACTCTAAAGAGTGTTTCTAAAACCCCTGCAGACTAAGATTGAGGAATAATGTATTACATTTCTGCTGTCTGCTCATATCAGACAAGACTGCTGACATGTCTTTATCCCCCTTTCTCTCCATCTCTGTATTTTCATGCATGGCTAGACTTGACTCGTTGACAATTGCTGCCTCAGCACCACAATACAGTGGTGGATCCACACACACACACAGACACATACACACACATACTTGTATATGTGGTTTACGGGGACTCTCCATAGGCGTAATGGTTTTTATACTGTACAGACTGTATATTCTATCCCCATACACTACCCCTACCCCTAAACCTACCCATCACAGGAAACTGTCTGCATTTTTTGGAATTTTTTGTTTTTTAAGAGATTTGTTTTACGAGGACACAGGAAGTGTCCTCATAAACCATGTTTACGTTGTAATACCCATGTCATTATACACATTTGTGTCCTCATAAACCATGTATACAAGAACACACACACACACACACACACACACAGTCAACAGTATCATAAGTAGCACTTTGTAAAAATGAATGTGTGTTAATTAATTGAAAAGGAATTCTCCTAAAGCCACACAGTTTGAAATGGTTTATATTAGAAAGTAGAACAAACATCCTGCTGTGCTGCCAATCTGTTGGCTTCATGTAAACACACACACACACTCACACCATGAGCTGATAGACTCAGAGCAAAAACCAACAGCATCAGGAGAAACCAACCGTAAACCACTTGTCCTGTATTATGAGAGAGAATAAAAGTTACTATTCTAAATGATGAATTCTGAGTATTTTTGTCTATACATGCACATGTAGAGCATATAGGGTATATATAATCTATCTATCTATCTATAGTGTGTGTGTGTGTGCACATGTTCAGTGAGGTCTGAATGTCTGAGACCATTCTTTAAAATGATTTAAACCTAAAAATAAACTTTTTTAGGATTTTGAAAAAAAAAGCAAAAAAAGCACAAAAAAAAAGTTTTTAAATATTTAAAGTAACCATTAAATCAAAATTGATGAATCTTATTTTTTATGGAATATTGCCATGTTTATTATTATAAATGATTTAATCAGGCACTCACATCATCTTTTTAAAATAAATTTGCCCTCAAAATCTTTAATTAAAATAAAGCTCTTCTTTTTTCTGATGATCACAACTTCTGTTTCATGCCATCTTCAGGATTATATACTATTTGTATGTCACTAATCAAATAAAATGGAAAAAGACATTTTTTTTTCTTTCATTTGATTTCCATTCAGATCAAGCTGCAGCAAAAGCAGCAATATGAAATGCATATATATATATATATATATATATATATATATATATATATATATATATATATATATATATATATATATATATATATATATTTTTTTTTTTTTTTTTTTTATATATATATTGGGTTTTTTTTCAGCATAGAAATAAATAAATATAGAATAAATATATAGAATATATATCATATTAAGCAGCAGCACAGCTGTTTTCAACATTAATGATAATATGATAATAAGAAATGTTTCTTGATTAGCAAATCAGCATATTTGAATGATTTCTTAAGGATCATGTGTCACTGAAGAGTGATCATGTTGAAAATTCAGCTTTGCCATGACAGGAATAAATTACATTTTAAATATATATTCTAAAAAGAATTTATATATATATATATATATATATATATATATATGTATTCAAAATTAAATTTTGTAATAATAAATTCTAATAATATTTCACAATATTACAGATTTGACTGTAATTGCCTTGATGAGTGCAAGATATTTTTTTCTTTGAAAAACATTTTTTTTTTTAAATCTTATCAACCCCATTTTTTTTGAACAGCAGTGCAATTTAGAAAAAATAGAGAGTTTTTAGTGGTCTTAGGCTTTTAGATCCAAATATAAATAAATAAATAAATAAATAAAATAATTGATGCTATTGGTTGTATTTCTAGTGTTTTGTATTCTAACCTTTTTTCAAATTTCATCACAACCAATTCTCATACACATACACATACACACACACCCACCCATAAATATTTATTAATGCATTAAAGTTCGAAGTGTCACACTGTTGCCATCTGGAAGGCTTGTGTGGCTGCATCACCTGTATGATTATGATTTCTATAAACTCACTCCCACACACACTGCTGTTGGATCTGCCTGCCACACCAGTATGTGCTCACACACTATTCCGAAAACCATTCTACGTATTCACACGCATTTAGGGACCTAGATGGAGTATGTGCCTAAAAAAAGATATGTGATGAAATGTCACAGGTTGACTCTTTCAATAAACGCGGATCACTGGACACAAATGAAAATCTTTATGAATTCAATATGACTCTTTATACTTCTGCATCTGCGGACAATGATCGACTGACGTGTTCCTTCTCTTTTTTCATCCTCTCTCCGCTTTTGCATTCTGTGTCAAGTGCACAAATGCATACACAGACACTGAAATCTGACCTAGACTTTACCTTAACTTGCTGTTTGTGAATTATAGCTCTGAATTTTGCATCCACCACCACACTAGTTCTCTTTTTGACCAAAAATACTAGCATGTATGTGAGAAGCCACCCACACTTAACAAAAACAACTAAATAAACCCTCAAAAATCTAGTCATCTCATGTTTTCTGTCCTTATACTGCTGTTTCCAGGCAGAATGAGACATTAAAAACCCATGTTTTTACCAGCACTCTCTCTCCCTCTTCTCTCATTCTATAGCATTTTTCCTGTAGCTCCCGGCAACCAGTGCACTTACCCGTGTGCGCATGGGAGAAAGCAGCCCTTCCATGTCTTCTGCTCATTCCTCAGAGTACCCACAATCCTTTCACTCGGTCATCATCGCTCCGGTAACGTATCCAAACCACTCCACTCTCACCGAGCAATGAGCAGAGCTCTGGGCGCACACTCATGGTCACACACACACGGTCACACACACACACACACACAACGTCAGAGCATCCCCCCCACCCCTGCAGGAAAGCCTCTGTGTGTGTGTGTGTGTGTGTGTGTGTGTGTGTGTGTGTGTGTGTGTGGTGTTCATAGACCGTGGGAGTTTGTACTTGAGAAAAGGTTGCTACATTGTGTGTGTGATAACATTTCACTGTTCCAAGTGAGCTGCCTACGTAGACAAATAAAAAAAAAAAAAAAAAAAAAAAAAAAAATTATAAAATATTATACAAATATATTTAATTATAATTAAAAAAATAAATCTATAAACATATGTGCACATTTAAGAAAACAAAAAATAAATGTATGAAAACACTAAATTTATATATATTAGTGTTGTCAATTATGTTAGATTAATCTAACATAAGTTTGTAAATATATCTCTGTGTGTGTGTGTGTATATATATATATATATATATATATATATATATATATATATATATATATATATATATATATATATATATATATATATATATATATATATATATATACACGCACACACGTTTCCCCCGAGAAGGCAAGGGAGGCACAAGAAAATAATCCATATTACAACTATTACAAAATGTGACATTAAAAAGTGTATAAGTTACTCATTTTTCTAAAGGAACACTGTCCAACAGCGACACCCGCAGGTAAAGTTACAGTGGGAGGCTTGCCTCCTCTCAGCTCATAGAGATTCAACAGAGCCCCTAAAACATGCAGTGGGTTTAGTGGGGGTAATTTAGAATGAATGGGGGAAAGTCATGTGAGAGGAGGCAATGCCTCCATCGTGCTATGATTGAATGTGATTGGTTCACGCAATAAATCCCACCTCTTGTTTACGTGTGCATTCTGTGGCTGCGTCTAAATGAACAAAATTATGGCGTCAATGGAAGACTAACTAAAAAGTAAATAAACAGCTCACCCACTTAGATTTCACTGTTTTATGTCACGTCTTGAAAAGACCTGAACACATGATGACTGCGGGGGTTTTTAATGAGCAATCAGCTTGGTGAAATTAAAGACTGTGATAGACAGTGTTTACCAAGCATGGCTGATGATCCGAAAACAAGTTGACTATTAAAAAGAACATCTGAACATCAATACACAAATAAAATACACTGATCAGGCATAACATTATAACCACTTACAGGTGAAGTGAATAATACTGATTATCTCTTCATCACGGCACCTGTTAGTGGGTGGAATATATTAGGCAGCAACATTTTGTCCTCAAAGTTGATGTGTTAGAAGCAGGAAAAATGGGCAAGCGTAAGGATTTAAGCGAGTTTGACAAGGGCCAAATTGTGATGGCTAGACGACTGGGTCAGAGCATCTCCAAAACTGCAGCTCTTGAGGGGTGTTCCTGGTCTGCAGTGCTCAGTATCTATGGCCAAGGAAAGAACAGTGGTGAACCAGGGACAGGGTCATTGGCGGCCAAAGCTCACTAATGCATGTCGGGAGCGAAGGTTGGCCCGTGTGGTCCAATCCAAGAGATGAGCTACTGTAGCTCAAATTGCTCAAGAAGTTAATGCTGGTTCTGATAGAAATGTGTCAGAACACACAGTGCATTGCAGTTTGTTGCGTATGGGGCTGTATAGCCGAACACCAGTCAGGGTGCCCATGTTGACCCCTGTCCACTGCCGAAAGTGCCAACAGTGGACACGTGAGCATCAGAACTGGACCACGGAGCAATAGAAGAAGGTTGCCTGGTCTGATGAATCACGTTTTCTTTTACATCGCGTGGATGGCCGGGTGCGTGTGCGTCGCTTACCTGGGCAACACATGGCACCAGGATGCACTATGGGAAGAAGGCAAGCTGGCGGAGGCAGTGTGATGCTTTGGGCAATTTTCTGCTGGGAAACCTTGGGTCCTGCCATCCATGTGGATGTTATTTTGACACGTACCACTTACCTAAGCATTGTTGCAGACCATGTACACCCTTTCATGGAAACGGTATTCACTGGTGGCTGTGGCCTCTTTCAGCAGGATAATGCGCCCTGCCAAAAAGCAAAAATGGTTCAGGAATGGTTTGAGGAGCACAACAATGAGTTTGAGCTGTTGACTTGGCCTCCAAATTCCCCAGATCTGAATCCAATCGAGCATCTGTGGGATGTGCTGAACAAACAAGTCCGATCCATGGAGGCCCCACCTCGCAACTTACAGGACCTAAAGGATCTGCTGCTAACATCTTGGTGCCAGATACCACGGCACACCTACAGGGGTCTAGTGGAGTCCATGCCTCGACGGGTCAGGGCTGTTTTGGCAGCAAAAAGGGGACCAACAAAAATGTATTCAAGATTGCAGACAAAGTAAGAGAAATACTGATAATAATACATATACTTGTTTTATTAAATAGTAGAAAACAGCATTTACTCTTGTGTGTTGAGTTGTCAGCTTAGCGACATGCAAAAAACAGACTCAGAATCAATTTTGTTTCAAGAGTCTCGTGGGCTTCATATGTAGAGCATTATTTGCTACACAGACAGTTTCAAACCAGTCTTATGAGATTCTATTTAACTTAGGATGCTCACTATGTAGGGCAGTAAGTCAGATCACTAGGTTTTAGCACACAAATTCTGTCTCTTATTAATGCAATCATTCTCACATCCTAACACACACACACTTACTCAATTCCTCTCATCTCCTGTCCCTGGAGTCTCAACCCCGATTCTCAGATATCCGAGAGATTTCCTCGCTGTCACAAGTCTGATCTCTCAGAATCAATTAAAACATGAACAGAAACATTCATAGCTTTACTGAGATACAGCACATCTCTCTCAGTTACACATTTGGGACTTTTAGTGTATCGCTGACTTCATTCAAAAGTCAAAGAAGCGTTAATGAGTTCTCAATTTCTTTGCAGGCTTCTCTCATGGATACACACACACAACTTTATCTCTCGTCATTTTAGAATCATGCATCACGGTCACCATAGCAACTGTCTCCACCTTGCATTTACACGTCCAAATTCCACTTCCTCTCTAGATACTCAAAAAAGCTCACAACGTGCAATGGTTTCCACTCTATTAAGAAACAATAAAGAGCCACTTGTTTTCTATCTAGTGGTTCTGGAACTGGATTTTAATCCGTCCTGTAATGCTTTCTGTCAATTTAGAGGCTTTTCTCCACGATGACCTTTCAAAAGCCCACGTAGAAATCAATGAGATCTCCAGAGATCAAACTAATCTCTGTTCTGCTGCAGTCAAACCACCTGTCATCACTCTGTTTACATGACATATGACCTCAGGACCGACCAGTGCAGCTTTTACGTCTGTGTGTTGTCCATATACAGTTAATGAAGCCGTTAAAATGAGAATTGCTCAGCATACACATGCTAACAAAAACTCCAACTACACCATTCCACCTTGTGCATTCCTTTTCTAAAGCTCAGTGTATGAGATTTGTAATTGATTTGAGCTAGCAACATAAACACACAAAGCGATCCCAACAAGCTTTGAAAAACCAGAATATGCGATATGCAAACTCATGCACAAATCATACATGTATCATACAATTTGTTGCACACTTAATGAACATGAAACATTTGCATGAGGTACATGAGGTTACATGAATTAACTGATGTTTGCTGCCAGGAAAAGATCTTTGACCCTAATAAAAGAAATCATGCATAATGAAATCATGAATATAAATAGTATAGATGAAATTGAGTTTCTTTCATTCCACTGAACTAACCACTGGATATCCATATAACAAACTCTATTAACAAAGGAAACCTGATTCCTCTTTACTGAGCTATATCCTAATTTTGTTATTCTGCGAGGAGGTGTCAACATTGGGTGGTAAACTCATCAATCTTCATACAGAGCAAGTGCTAACAGGAAGTGATAAAACTGCATAAGGTACATCCCACCTCAAACAAAACACACATACACAAACACACACACTGGCTCAGCCTCCACAAATACTGTACATAAGCGTGAAATGAGAAAATTCAGCTCATACTTATTTATTACCAACCATTTATTTAATAGGAAAGAATAATATTTAATATTTTATTATTGGCCGGCTCCTGCATCAGCAACACAGCATACGTCATGCAGCTCATGTGAACAGCATCGGCCAATACTGAGTTGGCGTTCTGACGTACTGTAGTACACGGAAGCCTGCACTGTCAATGTAAACAGTGTAGGAGACTGACAGTGGAGAGACGAAATTGTTGAATAAAGTCGTTATTTTTGTTTTGTTTTTAGCACACCAAAAGTATTCTCGTCACTTTATAACATTAAAGGTGCCCTAGAACATGTTTTTCAAAAATGTAATATAAGTCTAAGGTGTCCCCTGAATGTGTCTGTGAAGTTTCAGCTCAAAATACCCCATAGATTTTTTTTTATAAATTTTTTTAACTGCCTATTTTGGGGCATCATTATAAACGCGCCGATTTATGCTGTGGCCCCTTTAAATCCCGTGCTCTCTGCCCACAGAGCTTTCGCTTGCCTTAAACAGTGCCCTAACAAAGTTTACACAGCTAATATAACCCTCAAAATGGACCTTTACAAAGTGTTCGTCATGCATGCGGCATGCATGCGTCGGATTATGTGAGTATTGTATACTGTTATATTGTTTACATTGATTCTGAGTGAGTTTGAGGCTATGCTGCGTGGCTAAAGCTAACATTACACACTGTGGGAGAGATTTATAAAGAACGAAGTTGTGTTTATGCATTATACAGACTTGTCTCCGTGAATACAGTAATAAACGATGGTAACTTTAACCACATTTAACAGTACATTAGCAACATGCTAACGAAACATTTAGAAAGACAATTCACAAATATCACTAAAAATATCATGATATCATGGATCATGTCAGTTATTATTGCTCCATCTGCCATTTTTCGTTGTTGTTCTTGCTTGCTTACCTAGTCTGTTGATTCAGCTGTGAACATCCAGACGTTCTGCCCTTGTCTAATGCCTTACATAATGATAATGTTGGGAAGATGGGCTGGCATATGAAAATATTGGGGGCGTACACCCCAACTGTTACGTAACAGTCGGTGTTATGTTGAGATTCGCCTGTTCTTCGGAGGTCTTTTAAACAAATTAGATTTATATAAGAAGGAGGAAACAATGGAGTTTGAGACTCACTGTATGTCATTTCCATGTACTGAACTCTTGTTATTTAACTATGCCGAGGTAAATTCAATTATTCATTCGAGGACACCTTTAAAGCGGAACTCAGTAAGATTTGCGAAGCTCCCCCTACAGGTTCCTTCAGTGAATCACACTGTCGTAAATACTCCAAGCGCAGCTCTGGACTACAACGACTACAACACTCACCAGCGCAGTAGTTTTGCAAATACAGTACAAGAAATCTCGATGGAGGTGGGTAATTTTCGAAATTGTCTTACAAAGTCATAATATATACATTGATTTGGAATTACCGTAAAGCATTTTGTCACTCTCGCGTGAACGTGAACATGAGGCGAGATTGTGTCGGGTCGGTGCAGGTCAACTTGCAAGTGCTGTTTTCTGGCGTAGACGTGCCAGAGGGGGTTAGTGCAAACCTCAAACACACCACTACAAGTCAATTAACCATCGTAAGGACTTACGAAAACTATTTATGAAGGTAAAAAAAGTTACTTAGTTCTGCTTTAAGTTTGAACCACCATAGTCACATTGACTATTTTAACAATGTCTTTACTACTTTTCTGGACCTTGAATGTTATAATTATGTTGCTTTCTATGGGGGATAAAAAAAAACTCTCAGATTTCATCAAAAATATCTTAATTTGTGTTCCGAAGATAAACAAAGGTCTTACGGGTTTGGAACAACATGAGGGTGAGTAATTAATGACAGCACTTTCATTTTGTGGTGAACTAACCCTTTAAGCCTCAGTTTAGTCCTGGAGTAGCTCTAGTCTTCCTCCAGGAAATCATAATCATCATCTGGTATGTTCTCCAGAGGTTGCTGGTTCACAAATATTTCTGTCAGTAATTCATCCAACTGGTCAGTATCTTTATTTGCAGGTCTTCCACCAGTCTTAAACCTCTCTCTTTGGGTGTTAGCAGCAGTTTTTTTTTTTATATTTTCCATAACACCTGTATTGAATAACTACAGTAATGTCCACCACAGATTTCACAAAAAAATAAGGTAACAAAGCCAATGATTCAATCTTGCCTTAAGTTGTTGTATTGTTCTTGTAGATGTGTTCATATGCACTGAATTAATTACAAATAGATTTCCAGGCATTCCTTTTCTTTGATTCCAGCTGATGTGTGCAGTTTTCCTTTGCTTTCTTCTTGTTCAGGAACGTTTTTTTGATTGCAGTCTTTTTTTCTGATGCCATCGTTTTCTTGAATTTGCTTCTCAGTTCCATACAATTTTAAGCTTTTCTTGGTTAATTCAGATTAGCACAGTTGGTTTTAAATGAATCTTGTTTATTTTAGTCAAAGACACTTCACTCATATTGTTTTGCATGGGAGAAAGTGCAACGCGCAATATGGCGGAATAAGTCTCGCCTTCTAAATAAGAGCCAATCGGCGATGGGTAAAGTCATTGCGTAACTGCAGCAGGCCGTTAGAAGCTCCAGTTCCTATAGAAACAGTCAGACGCGCTTCCTATAGAGATGCGCACTTAGGACTGCGCATGAGCATTAGCTTGATCCAGCCTGAAAAATACAATTTTTTGTCATGATTCGAGCATTTAGAAACAAAATTTATGAGAGTTATTGTCAGATTTCATTGGTGATTTCAAATATGAAATTTAATCGAAAGCTTTGCAAACAGCTTTGGAGAATTTGATGTTTCCCCATTCAAAGAGATAGGAGCTGCACTTGCATACCCGAGAGGCGTTTCAAAGATGGTCGCCGAGTGAAATGACTTGTCTTAAAGTGACTTTGTTTTAGTTCAGGTCATCATAGTCCAGGTGTTAGTAAACTACTTAATCTTTGTTTCAGAAAGCCGTTTTTAAGCCATGATTAACTATTCCAGTTTAAGGCTTACTCCTGTCTTAATTTAATCCCTGTCCGGGAAACTGCCCCTAGGTATTCTTTGATAAATGAGGTAGGTAAATTTCTTTGATTTAAACCCCATTACTTACATTATGTTTGGCAAGTGTTCAGCCTGGACCCTGCATAGAGATGAAGCAGTTCACATAGACCCTGTTGTGATGGATGACACATTTGCTTAAAACACTTAAGACCAAGCCCCCAATAAAAGACAAAAAAGATGAACCATTACATCATCAGTGGTTGACATGGCAATAGAGGGTGGAACATTGTGTCTCTGGGTAAATATTGACTCTGATATCCAGACAGATCCAGGCTGGAGAACACAGAAGAGTATAATTTTCTCTAAGTACGTCTGCTGAAGGCTTTCATTAGGATCTATGGAGTGTTAGGATCCTGCTAATGGCTCTGCGCCCCTGGAAACAACAGAGAAACAGGCTTCACAGTGGGACTGTTCTGGACTAATGGCTGTAATCATCAATTAGTCGCCATTAACATAACAAGCTAAAATGAACCAATTAAGAATTCATCAGGCCAATCGCTTTTAAGAGCGTTTCTATCTCAGCTAAAGGTTTTGACAGGAATTACACTTCTTTATTAATTCATTGCCGGGTTAGGTATTTTTTTATGTTGAGAAAACTTAATTAATTTGCTCTCACTGAGAGAGTATTCCTACAAAAAAATGGAAGATTATTAAAAACTGGAAACCTGTACATTTTTCTAAAGCAGAAAAAGACAATGTTTAAATGTGATGTGATCTGCGAAAACCCATCACATGGTGAAATTTTACCTATTACCTATTCAATACCACATGAAAGCTAGATTCGAGCCCTTTCTAAATTTGTTTTTTACTTCTTTCATAGCTTGTCTGTAACAAAAAATGCAATTGTTTATATTTAATAATAATATATTACAAAGCATGTTTTACTTTGTTAAACTGCAAGAAAATAAAAGCCCAAAATGTCAACATTCCAAATTTTAGGTTGAAATATTTCAAAAATGAGCTTTCAGTAAGATTTTGTTTGGGTGCAGTGCCAAACTTTTTCACTAGATGACACTCAAGCTCCATATCTGACCATTTAAGGGCGAATCCATTTATTTGAGTAATCTGAATCATATATTTCCATATTTTCATACATATTATGAAGTAGACATCCTATTCAGAAGCAGTATGGACAGTTTGGCAGTATTTGATTTGAATTCAACCTCTAATAAACACATAATTAGAACGTGTTTATTACAGCTCCATTGTTCTCTTGTGCCCCGCCTTCTCACGATAACGTTGCATTAGAAAAAAAAATCTTTGCGTGCCGTAGTTTGAACAGAACTAGTGGGAAATTTGCATTAATACACCTTCATTCTACATGTTATGTGGTTTATTTTGATAGGTGAACTGTCTTTGTAGTGTTAAGAGAGGGAAAGCTATGGAGGGTTTTTTTTTTTTTTTTTTTTACCTACGCTGGGTGTGTAGAAAGACAGCCTTGCCACTATAAATCACTATTTTGCACTTAACAGGCCAAGATATTTGATGGTATACAAGATGTTATAGAATGATAATTTAATAAAAACCCGATTTTGACAAAAAAAAAAAAGACATTCAACCTATTTTTTGACTTTACTGAAAACGTTCCATCGTGACATCCGACGGGTTTTCCAAATCGCATCACAAATACAGCATTTTAGTATTATTATTTTAGTATTATTTATATACAGTTTTATTTTTATTTTTTATTAGCTTTTATTTAAATATTTTCAGTTTTAATTGTATTTGAATTTTTTGTAATTGTTATGTGCTTTTATCATTTTTATTATTTTTTATGTTACCATTTTATATTATTATTTTTTCAGTTTCGTTTTTAGTTTAAGTTCAGTTTTAGTTTTTATTTATTATTATTTAGTATTTTAGTGATTCAACTTAAAACATATTTCATTTATTTGCCAAGGCAACATTTGTAATTTTTAAATTTTTCATCTAATATTTATAATTTATTTCAGCTTCATTTTAGTTAAAAATATTTTTTATAGTTTTAGTTTTAGATAATGATACTTAGCTCAATTACTTTTAAGTACCATAGTATTTTGGACATGGTACCTTTGAAAATCATGTAAATACAATAAAAATGGTAAGCATTTATTAGTGCCATTTGACACTTCACCATGGTGCTAAGATTTAAAGGACACACTCCCAGAGGCACAAACAGCACAATCTACATGAGCAACTCAGTCACCATAGTAACCAAAGACAACAATGAGCTGTGGCAGAATCGATGCGTTAAAGTGACGATCAATGACGAGCACACGTCCCTGTGCACCCAACAGCAGACCTGTCATATTATCTCTCACCAGTCACCAGCCCTCAGGGCCGCATATGTGTGTGTGTGTGTGTGTGTTAATGATAACTGCACTGCTGGATTGATTGGATGCTGATGCTGATATTTGGGCTTCAGGCATGTTTGAAGAGACATGTTGTTCCTGCTCCAACACACGTGTGGATATTGTGGAAGTCACATGTATGAACTAACAAATCAATCTAAAGTTCATGATGAAATCCCTGTACAACTTTGGTCGTTCACTTGTATCCCTGATGGCTGAGTAAATACACAATAGAGATACTGTTTGCTCTCTCTCTCTCTCTCTCTCTCTCTCTCTCTCTCTCTCTCTCTCTCTCTCTCTCTCGCTGTCTCCATCTCTCATTGTTTTAATCTGAGCACAGGGGCGAATCTAGGTTTGTTTCTCAATATGCGTTCTTCAGCGATCTCGCTTTCTTCTTGTACTAAGTCATCATCAACCGTCAAAGGTCATTTCCAACACTCAAGATACCCGGATGTGTTCTTGATATCGAGGATGCATCAAATGCAGACTTGAGAGAATCAAATTGTTAAAGGGTTACTTCACCCAAAAATGAATTCTGCCATTAATTACTCACCCTCATGTCGTTCCAGACCCGTAAGACCTTCATGTGTTCATGTTCGGAACACAAATTAAGATATTTTTGATGAAATCAGAGAGCTATCTGACTCGTCCATAGACAGCAATTTAACAAACACTTTCAAGGTCCAGAAAGGTACTAAAGACATTGTTAAAACAGTCGACGTGACTGCAGTGGTTCAACCTTAAAGGATTAGTCCACTTTTAAATAAGATTTTCCTGATAATTTACTCATCCCATGTCATTCAAGATGTTCATGTCTTTCTTTCGTCAGTCAAAAAAAAAATTAAGGTTTTTGATGAAAACATTCCAGGATTATTCTCCTTATAGTGGACTTCAATGGCCTCCAGATGATTGAAGGTTAAAATTACAGTTTCAGTGCAGCTTCAAAGGGCTTTAAACGATACCAGACAAGGAATAAGGGTCTTATCTAGCAAAACAATCAGTCATTTTCAATGGTGTAGGAAGGCGTAGACATATGGCGTAAGCTTTTTGAAGAATGTGGAAAGTGAAAGCGCGTGTAAGACGATAATTTGTGTTTATAAAGCATATACAGTTGTATTTTTTTTTTAAAAATGACCGATCGTTTCTCTAGATAAGACCCTTATTCCTCATCTAGTATCGTTTAAAGCCCTTTGAAGTGCTGAAACTGTAATTTTGACCTTCAACCGTCTGGAGGCCATTGAAGTCCACTATAAGGAGAATATATACTGGAATGTTTTCATCAAAAACTTTAATTTCTTTTCGAATGAAGAAAGAAAGACATCAACATCTTGGATGACATGGGGGTGAGTAAATTATCAGGAAAATTTTATTTAAAAGTGGACTAATCCTTTAATGAAGCGATGAGAATACTTTTTGAGCACAAAAACAAAACAAAAATAATGACTTTATTCAACAATATCCCCTCTTCTGTCATTCTGCTATGCTGTCTACGTCAGAACGCCGGCTCAGTATTGGCCAGCGTTCTTAACATGAGCAGCACAACGCATGTCTGTGATGCTGACGCAGGAGCCGGCCAATAATGAGTCGGCGTTCTGATGTAGAACCTGGTAGCGCTGAATGTAAACAGCGTAAGAGAATGACAGAAGAGAATATATTGTTGAATAAAGTCTTTATTTTTGTTTTGTTTTTGCACACAAGAAGTATTGTCGTTGCTTCATAACATTAAGTTTGAACCACTGCAGTCATGTCGACTATTTTAACAATGTCTTTAGTACCTTTCTGGACTTTGAAAATGTTGGTTAAATTGTTGTCTTGAGGAGTCAGACAGCTCTCAGATTTAATCAAAAATATCTTAATTTGTGTTCTGAAGATGAACAAAGGTCTTACAGGTGTGGAACAACATGTGGGTGAGTAATTTACACCACACAGCACATCTCAGTTCTCACAACGAATGTGTTCTGTGTCCTCGTGTCCTTCCGAAGTCATTCTTTCAAGGTAGCCTGGCAAGACTGTTCTTTGTAATCTTAGAATTGAGAAACATACGACTTCAGCATTAGTAGGGCTGAGCCTAGTGTGTGAATCATACAATGATTTTCAGGTGGATTGACTTTAGCTACAGGTGAAAATATGCAATTTCTAATCTGACTTTTATTATTACTAAAACATTAAAGGTGCCATCGAATTGAAAATTGAATTTACCTCGGCATAGTTGAATAACAAGAGTTCAGTACATGGAAATGACATACAGTGAGTCTCAAACTCCATTGTTTCCTCCTTCTTATATAAATCTCATTTGTTTAAAAGACCTCCGACGAACAGGCGAATCTCAACATAACACCGACTGTTACGTAACAGTCGGGATCATTAATATGTACGCCCCCAATATTTGCATATGCCAGCCCATGATTGAGGCATTACACAAGGGCAGCCAGTATTAACGTCTGGATGTGCACAGCTGAATCATCAGACTAGGTAAGCAAGCAAGGACAACAGCGAAAAATGGCAGATGGAGCAATAATAACTGACATGATCCATGATAACATGATATTTTTAGTGATATTTGTAAATTGTCTTTCTAAATGTTTCATTAGCATGTTGCTAATGTACTGTTAAATGTGGTTAAAGTTACCATCGTTTCTTACTGTATTCACGGAGACAAGAGAGCCGTCGCTATTTTTATTTTTAAACACTTTCAGTCTGTATAATTCATAAACACAACTTCATTCTTTATAAATCTCTCCAACAGTGTAGCATTAGCCATTAGCCACGGAGCATAGCCTCAAACTCATTCAGAATCAAATGTAAACATCCAAATAAATACTATACTTATGCGATTAGACATGCTGCATGATGAACACTTTTAAAAGATCCATAATGAGGGTTATATTAGCTGTGTGAACTTTGTTTTTAGCATGAATCGGCGCATTTCTAATTATGCCTCAAAATAGGAAGTTAAAAAAATTAATTAAAAACAATCTATGGGGTATTTTGAGCTGAAACTTCACAGACACATTCAGGGGACACCTTAGACTTATATTACATCTTGTAAAAAAAAATGTTTGATGGCACCTTTAAAAAAAAAAATAACTATATGCACTTGTATGAGAAAAAATTACTGAAAAATTAAGGATGCCGCAATATTAAAATTCTGGTTGTTAACAAAAAAATTATTTTCGTGTTATGGTGGATAACCGATAAGGGCGATATTAAAATTCTATACTATTTTGTATGTATGTATGTGTAAATAAATAAATAAAAATGAATTATTTAATAAATAAAACAAATAAATAAAAACAAATGATCTTTAAGTTAGCATTAGATGACTGCGTGTAAAAGCAGAGGCACCTTTCCTAAGTATGACCTGTAGCATTAGAGCAAGCAGACACAAGTTACAATTACATTTATTATCAGCCATCAGAAACAATGTCATATTTGGATTTGGTTGTATATAATTTTGTAATTTCACTGAAATAGAGGGAATTCAGCATATCTGAAAGTTGTGAGCAAGGCAACATTGCAGCTCTATGCCCGGGTCTGCTGCTCAATAGGGAAGAAAAACACAAATTGAAACAATCTAAGTAAGAGAATAAATCACTGCATGACTCTGGAGTGTGAATGCCATGTCGACAATGGCGTATATGTGTTTTTGTGGCATTTTTACAAATTTATGTGACTGCAATACCCATTCAAGCAATATCACAGTGTGTTACTGCAGGCCATGCTTTCATATATCATTAAAGGTAAGGAAAAGACATGGTAAAGCAGTTCCTACATGCTGTGCGGTGCTCTCTCTTTCTCTCCCTGTGTGTGCGGAGACCCTGCAAACACTGAAGTATGAAGTCACTCGCTCTGCAGTCTCCTAGCAACTGTCGTCAAGGGCAACCCCTGCCTAGCTTTCCAGACGGCAAGCAGTGATGGCTGCATCTGTGCTGCTTCTTTGCTTCTCTGTTTTTTTTTTTGTTGTTTTTTTTAGGTGGGGGTGGGAGACAGCAGGAAACAAGCGGGAAGCGGGACAGCGAGGTCTGTCCGTCATCTCTGATCTCCATCTCTCTCCCGCCTCCAGTGCCAGGACAAACAAACACACGCACACACACACACACGCACAAACAAAAGAAGGACAGCCAGCCAGTGTCTGCTCTATGTGATGTTCATTCATTGGGCTAATGGCAAAACATTTTTCAGGCTATTCTTTCCCTTTCAAAGGCTCTCAATCCATTTCTGCTGCATGCAGATTACTATATTCACAACATTATCAGATGCAATCATTTTTTACACATGTTGTACATGAAAGAAGCGTTCTTAAAGGGATAGTTCACCCAAAAATTACCCCATAATTTACTCACCCTCAAGCCATCCTAGGTGTACATGACTTTCTTCTTTCAGCCAAACACAATCAGAGTTATTTTAGAAAATATCCTGGCTCTTCCAAGCTTTATAATGGGAGTGAGTGAAGGATGAGATTTTGAAACCCAAAAAAGTGCATCCATCAATCATAAAACGTACTCCATGGGGCTCCAGGAGGTTAATAAGGCCTTCTGAAGCAAATCGATGTGTTTGTGCAAGACAAATATCCTTATTTAAAACTTTAGAAAGTAAAATAATGAGCTTCCTGCGTGACAGACATATGCATTCGACTTGCATTTTACGTCATGTCATTGTGTACTACGTCACAGAAGTTAACGCTTTTTAGACCCAAGTTGAATGCATATGGCTGTCACGGTCGCAGAAGCTATTTTTTTTACTTTATAAAGTTTATTTGTTTAAAAAGTTTAAAAGGATATTTGTCTTAAACAAACCCATCAATTCGCTTCAGAAGGTCTTTATTAACCCCCAGGAGCCGCGTGGAGTACGTTTTATGATCGATGGATGCACTTTTTTGGGCTTCAAAATCTCATCTTCCAATCGCTACCATTATAAAGCTCAGAAGAGCTAGGATATTTTTAATATAACTCTGATTGTGTTTGGCTGAAAGAAGAAAGTCATATACACCTAGGATGGCTTGAGGGTGAGTAAATTATGGGGTAATTTTCATTTTTGGGTGAACTATCTCTTTAACTGGTGGGCTGCAACCCAAAAACTGATTTGCAAAAAAAACAGCTGAATGCAAATAATGAAATTCAAATATATAATGGTGTCATTAGGATGAAAAAATAATTGTTTGATCAACTTTTACCTTTGACGTCAAAGGCTGTGCATCCAAATAAACATTTTTTTCACAAATTAATCTAGATTAAAATGTTTGCTATTCTGCATTTACAAAATTGTCAACTTTCCTATATTCAGCTTTTGTCATGTCAATAATGTACTTTGGGCTTCTGCAACTTAATAATAATATTAATACAATTCAATGTTTCATTTTAAGAACATCTGTTTACTTTTGGAATAGTACTTTAATAACAATATTGGAATAGTAACTTCAGTACTGTGTCCAGTGTAAAATGTGAGTCCTGAAGCAAAACCAGTTGAGAACCACAGTGCTAAACCACAAGAACAAACCTTAAAGTGTGTGACTCATGGGGGGCAAGACATTTCCGTCCCCTGTAGTACTGACACACAGAGAGTCTTTGCATGAATGAGAAGACAGGGCTTTCACAAGTCATGTTCTCACCTCTCTGAGTTACCAGAGAATTAAATTCATAATAATCATTCCCTCCCATAACATAGAGATTACTGTTATCCCACCGAGTGAGTTTTGCAATACATTAAAGGAGATAAAAGAGGAAATAATGAAATATCACCCCCTTAATGGATGGATGGATGGATGGATAGTAGTAGTAGTAGTAGTAGTAGTAGTAACTGGCCTGTGATGTGAATGGAAAAACTCAAGCATAACAAATATATGTGTCTGGGACTGAGCTCAAAAGCCAGACCAAACTCATCATTTTTATGGAGCCATTTCTTGTCCTTTCAAAGAGAGATCTGTTGCCATAATTTAAAGCAGTAACACTTTCCTTCACATCTGCACTGCCATCGTAAGTCAGTCCAGCATTACGATGTCATTTAGCACTGCACGGGTCACAAAAGCATCTCGGACCAGGAGACGGCATTACACACACCCACCTTACACAACACTGACATGAAATTTATACACACTCTTATTAGACAACTTCCTAGAGACCATATATGTGTGTGTGTGTGTGTGTGTGTGTGTGTGTGGGTAGGTATGTAATGATGTACTGTATTGTTTCAGACAGAGGGGGATTTCTCCAGAGAAATGCAGCAGTCAGTGCCACACACACTAAATATTGGGAATAAGACATCAGAATACAGATGCTGAATTCAAATACCAGTGAATATAAATATTAATAAACATATATATATATATATATATATATATATATATATATATATATATATATATTTTTTTTTTTTTTAAGTCTCCATATATATTACAATAAATATTTAAATAAATATAGTGAACACTGCCTGACATATAGGCCTATCTGAACTTCGTTAAAACATCCACAGATAAAATATCTTTCATATCTCAGTTGTTTATACTAGATATCAATAACTCAAATGGAGACTTTTGTTAAGTCTTATGCCTCTCAAACTACTGCCCTAAAAAGATCTTAATAATCTCATATGTGTCTTCTCTAGTTTCAGAAGAAATCTCAATGTCTCAAACTGGGCGCAGACTGGCCAATATCTGCAATCAAAAATCAGATATTGCAAATTTGCAATATTATGAACTTAAGATATTTCTTATAAACTTTGTCAGAAACTAAATTATCTAATGGTAAAGCAAGTAACTAAATCAATGAAATAAAAATCTGAAATAAATTAAAGTATAAACATTCGATGTAAACTTTAACCTCAAACACTTTAAACACTTTAAACTTAAAAAAATGACTGAAAATAAGTTTAAGATGAAGTACTAAACTTACTAAAACTGAATTAAAAATAAATTAAAGCTAAATAGAATTATTTAAAAAAAAATAACAAAAACTAATACTAAAAACGCACAACAAAATTACTATTTTTTTAAATAAAATTAAAATGAAAACTGGAAATATACTTTTATAATTATTATACTAAGAGTTCAAAATATTACTGTCTATAATAGTATATAAATAAATAATTCTAAAATAATTCTGTTTGTAGCTATACTTTTACTCTTTCTTATTGAGTCTCCAAATGATTTTTTGGAATAACTTCAGAGACAAAGTTGATGATTATCAGAAACTTAACTGAGCATTAAATATTTCTCTAATCAGGTATGCAAATTAATTATTCATCAGTTTAGTATGTATTAAGGGGAGACACTACAGGCAAAAACACTGTTTTTTCAGGCACCTGTCAATTTTGAGATTTTGCACTTTTTGGCTTTTTATAAAGTGTTTTTTTCAGACTGGTGGAAAGAAAACATCCAAAATACACTTTTAAGTGTATATTTTATAGCACTTTATTTATTCGCGTCTATAGATTTCAATTATAGTAAATATCTTTAAAGGCCGTTTTCTCAAAATGAGTTTTTTCTCCTCTGAGTCAGAAATCTCCACTTCAGCAGAACTTACATAATCCAAACTTTACAGTTTTATTCCTATCTATATTCTGAAGGTTTTTACAGAGGGATTTGTTGATATATAATTTGCCTGATTTTATACAACATTTTATTCCGAAAAAAATGTTTTTTTTCCTGGCTGTTGATAGTATTTTCTGATTTATGGAGTGATAAAAAGAGATATCCAAAATTTCCTCTGTAAAAGCTTTTGAATTTAATATGTCCAAAAAATTAAACAAGGATTTTGAACTTGACGTCATCCAATATTCAGATTTTTGTTCTAGAAATGTATGCAAATTAGCACATATTTAATTAGATAACGGCTCATTTGCATGTCTAAACATAACATTTTAGAAAACTTGTAATACAAAAAATGTTTGCAATTTTTAATGTAATCAATCAGCTGGGGTAGTACGGTGATATCTATTAGTTAATTTTTTTACCCTATTCACCTGGGGTGTCTCGCCTTAAATACATTGTACATCTGTATCATTTCATATTTCACAGTGACACACAAGAATAACATTACTTATAACCAAAATTTTTTGGGGACTGTCTTAGTTGTATACTGTACTTAAAAAAATAAAGCCAGTGTTGAAAGAAAAATGAGTTTTGTTTCCATGTTCTTTTGCACCTCTCCCCCAGGGCGCATTTAGAGATGAAGTGACCTTAAAAAACAAGCAGAAAAACAATTCATTTGGCCCTTTTGACCTTCCACCTTTGAGCTTGGGCAGAGGGATTTGGAACGATTTAAATCAAGCAGACAGATGGAAACACACACTCCCAAAACAAAACCACACACAAACAGGAACTTGAATGGTTTAAGTGCTAGGCTTAATGATCTGTGACGGCCAAATATATTCATTTTAGAGTTTGCACACTCTTACATGCTAATATCACATAATGTCAAACACACCTCATTAAGAAAAAATGATAAATGCTGCACATGAAGGCAGTTGGAAATGTGACATGACACAAAAACAAACATAATTAGATACACATGTGCAGGGGTTTACACACAAACTCCCATAGATAACCTACAATAAGTTGTCAAACAAGCATCTGGTCACACAATCGGTACAATCACCAAGGGACATGGCTCACACTCCTGAGGTCGATTTCTCATTTTAGCTGAGCAGGAAAAGACATGCTGCTGCATAGAGGGAATTGAAGACAACAGAGAACACATCATCTGTCAAGACTGGGGAGCCATCTAGTGAGACTTGAGTAATTAATTTGGCTCATTCTGGGTTTTTTTTTTCTTTTTTCTGACTTGGTTCATTTGCATCAGTAATTGGTGCAGTCCTAAATTATATTGTCCTGGTTCTAGATTGAGACAAATGGATTCAATCAGCTCATGATCACCAACCATAAACATATCCAGCTGCATCTCAATTTGCAAATATCTACTGCACACTAAAAGTACATACTACAAAAAAGTATCTATGTACTATATGCACTTTCATCAGGCTCACTACCCCATCAACATTGCATTTTTAAAATAATAATTATATAATTATATTAATATACATTTAATCGATGCAACATTCAGATGGTAGGGTCGGAATTTGGTGTAAACAACATTAAAGAATGGATCCATCCTTCCTTGTATCAATGCTCCAGGCTTTGGTGCTGTAAAGATGTTCGGGGATATTTTCTTGGCACGCGGACCGATGGCTGAATTTCTGATGGCACACTTATCTGGATCTGGAAACACTTCAGGACTTTCAAAAGTCGTCATCTGGTTGGTTGAATTCTACAGGATGTCCGGGAGACGTGTGTGTCGCGTTCTTTAAAGGTCTGCTTGGAAACAAATACCATGACGTCAAACCCCTCATGGAAGAAGAATGTCGTCATGTTTACAATTGTGAAAATGAGCGCTTACCAGGATCAACTAAACGCTGGATTTTAAAATGTATGTGAAGTTCGCGGCTCCATTGTTGCAGTAAACTTGCACAACGTTATTGAATTAATAATATATTAGATACACACCGGTCTGTTATTGTAGGGACATCGACTTTACATTCACGCGTAACAAAATAAAATGCGACTGGTTGCGTTAAATGTCAGTCAAACATCCTCTTGGGCAGTCCTTGGCCAATGAAAGCTGCCTTAGAGTCCAGACACTCGTACTCCATCATATAACGCATGAAAAGTATGAAGCTTTTTCACCCTATTTTCAGCATACTATGATTTCAGGTGCATACTAATAATCCAAATCCATTCTATTTATTCCAGGTAAAATGGATAGTATGCAAAGTCAATTGAATGCAGCATTTCAACTTTTCAAGCACATGGTATGCATTTCTTATGCTCTAGCTCCCTCTAGTGGAGAAACACATTCCATGGACCATATGTGTTACATATGCATTATTCTTTCTTTTAACAAAATCATACTCTCATAAAGTTGACAGCTCAATCTACAGGCAATCTTGTTGAATTTTCTCTAAGGACAGCATATTTTCAGTGTTGAGGAGAATTATTTGCCATATTTTCTTGCTTTTCAGATTCAAATCCTTTTGAGATTATGGGACCACAAGATGCTACATAAATCTGCTATACACTCTAAAAACTAATTCAGGGGACCTTTAGTCATTACTTAAATATATATATATTGTTGTGAAATAAAAAATCAAGTTCTGAAATGCTGTTAGACTTTTCACTTGTAATTGTTATTTTATTGAGCTTGGACGACACACAAATTATGCCTATTGATTCGATATACTATCATGACTTGTCATAGTTTAACATTTTCAGTTAAAGTTCTGTTAATGTAAAATACAATCTGATGACGTGTAAACGTTTCATTGTTTTGAGTTGTATGAACACTTCTTTTAATTTAGACGAACTTAAGTTAAGTGAAACTGGGCTGGGATTTATATTTCCCATCATGCTTTGCCCATGGCACTTGAAAGGGAGAGAAAATGCTAAAATTAAGTGTTATATAATGTTTTTTTTGCACAAGATTAATGGTAAGGGAGATTTAGCAGTAATTAGTGTTTTGTTATGCTAATTTAGAAGAGTTTCTGTTAATGTGGGTTTTTGGAGATTTACCATCATGGTGACAAGCGGTGCTTGGTAAGTTCATGTTACTTAGAAATGCGTTTTATTGTGGCAAATAAAACGTCTTCACCTTACTTAAAACATTATGTTGGATCAACTTAAATAGTTGCATTCATGTTGACAATTTTTAAGTTCGTTACTTAGAAATGTGTTTTTATTGTGGCAAAAAAACGTCTTCACCTTACTTAAAACATTATGTTGGATCAACTCAAAATATTGCTTTGAATTAATGTAATTCTCCCAATTAGCTTAAGTTAAAAATTCTAGCGGAAAACGTTAACATATTTTTTTTTGTTGAACCATTGTTTTATTTTTTAGAGTGTAGAGACAAAGGTGAAGCCCTCTTGTCCTACAATTCTACAGAGGAAAGAAAGTCATAGAGGTTTGGAACAACATGAGGGTGAATAAAAAAAAAGAGGATTCTCAATATTGTGTGTATTATCCTTTAAAGCTCACAAGATGCTCTCTGGATCATTCTCAAGTCATGCTGGATGATATGGATCATCAGGTGAGTTTAGTTCATGTTGGTTGTCATTTTCAAGCAAAAGAGAGAGATAGTAAATACTAGCACATTTGGAAATCCATATTAATTAATCAGTATAACTCATCACTCAAACTGCTAACACGAGCCATCAGAACAACATCTGACAACATGAGCCATAGTACTGCCATCACATTTTATATTCTCTAAATAGATCTCTGTCTGTCAGAAAATCTACATTTCTCCCAACATGTTCTGTCAGTTCACTGTCAGAAACTGGACTGTCAATCAGATTTTCTGAGTGAATCATAGACCGACCTGCTGTTGAAACTGTATTTTCTTTATTTTATTCACTCTCAGTGCTGCTTCATTAGGATGGTGTGAGACACAGCTCACTTTGACTGACATAAATAGTCCCAGCAGTGTGCATCACTAAATACCTCCCACTCCATGCAAACACTCCATGACAATTCATCCTGCCCATATCCTGAAATGTCAAATTCCATCAGAATACACCAAACTTAATATTTAATCACTGACACATAAACACACAGAAATGCTAGACATTGAGTGTGACTAATTTATTCTTTGTAATCGGCTCTTCGGCACTGTATTTACTGTGTTACACACAGATACACAAGAAAATCAGATAAAAAGTGAAATATATAATCTAGAACATGACATGCAGGAGAATAATTCAATTTGTAGCATTTAATTAAAGGTATTAAGATGTGTTCTCCATATAGACACCCAATATAAACACAACATGATTTGGTGCGCCTAGCGCCTTCCCTTGGTACCGCAGCATGGGTTTTCAGTTACTGACATCTGTTGGGTCTGTGAGACAGATGGATTCATGCACACACACAGTGGCATGGCACTCTCTCCACTAATGCAACTCCCCTGCTACTGGAGCAGAACCTACCAGAACAATCCTTCTGCTCCAACACTCACCAGACCACGGCATAGCTATACTGTAAGAGCCTTGTACTTGCTAATATCTTTTACCCACTACTAAACATCAACAAAACAAACTGTAATTGATTGCATCAAGACATTGATTACCTGTCTAAGTGGATGGTTCTTGGCCAGAATATATATACAGACAGGTAAACAAATAAATTACAGTTTGTTTTGATGATGTTTAGTCGTGTGTAGTAGTGTGTGTATATTATATATATATATATATATATATATATATATATATATATATATATATATATATATATATATATATATATATATATATATCAGTGGCGGCTACTGGTCTGTCAGAGAGGGGAAGCTCATTTTCGGCCTACATCAAAAAATTATCTATTTATTTAAAAGTAAATTCATATAATTGTGTGAAATGTATGATGAAAATCAAGCAATTTCGCCAAGCAAATATCAAAGAAATAGGTTGCAGCAGTTTTTATTTCGACTGAACTTGAGAAATCCGCGATGGGACTGAGCGCGAATAGCTTCAGTGATTCCTTATAGTACAGAATCGCTGTCAGTCAAAAGGAGATGCAGTCTTTCGACAGACCCTCCAATCATCACGCAGAAGCTCGGAGTCCGGGCCAGCCCACTCCCCATTCACCCCCAGAGACGCTGAGCGTCCGTGGGCGGGACATAATCGCAGCATTTATCCAATGACCGTCTAGTTTCGAAGCGCTGAAAAAAACCGTTCAAAGCAGCCCCATTGAAGTCAATGGACGCTGGGCTTCAATAGGGAAATGCACTGTGACGCTGCGGGAATGTATGAGAAGGAAATCGAGTCAGCCGACCTGCTATATGTAACTGATTCTGAACGAACTCGTCTTTGAGATGAACGTTTTCTAACGCATTTTTAGTCAATAAAATGTTAATACAATAGTACATATTTGACCATTAATTTTGTGACATTATAAGGGAAGCCGAGCTTCCCTTGCAGTCTTAAAGAAATCGCCACTGATATATATATATATATATATATATATATATATATATATATATATATATATATATATATACAGTTGAGATCAAAAGTTTACATACCCCTTACAGAATATGCAAAAATGTTAATCGTTTGAACAAATTAAGGATCATGAAAATTGCATGATATTTTTTATTTAGTACTGTCCTGAATAAGTATTTCACATAACAGATGTTTACATAAAGTCCACAAGATAAAAAAATAGCTGAATTTATAAAAATGACCAAATTCAAAAGTTTAAATACCCTTGATTCTTAATATTGTGTGTGGTTACCTAGATGATTTACGACTGTTTGTTTGTTTTGTGATGATTCTTCATGAGTCTCTTGTTTGTCCTGAACAGTTAAAGGTGCTCTAAGTGATGTCACGCGTTTTAGGCCAAAACATTTTTTGTCACATACAGCAAACATCTCCTCACTATCCACTAGCTGCCTGTCCCCTGAACACACTGTAAAAAAACGCGGCCTCTGTAGTCGCCACAATCTCCGAAAACAAACTGGTGCAGCCTGGACCACAAAACATAATAAACATGCTCCAGCCAATAACCGACAAGAATGATTTTAAATGCGCGTTCATGACTGTTTCAGGAAGCACGGAGGGGAGGGGAGGGGAGGGGGGGAGGAGGAGGGAGGGTCTAGCTAGCCTCTGTTTTGTTTGACAACACTTCGAACGTCAACAGAAAGTTACTCCACCCAGGATCACTTAGAGCACCTTTAAACTGAGCTCTGTTCTTCAGAAAAATCCTCCAGCTCCTGCAAATTCTTTGATTTTCCAGCATATTTTGCATATTTGAACCCTTTCCAGCAGTGACTGTATGATTTTGAGATCCATCTTTTCACACTGAGGACAATTAAAAAAGGTTCAAACATTCATATGCTCCAGAAGGAAACACGATGCATTAAGAGCCGGGGGGTGAAAACTTTTGAACAAGAAGATGATGTGTACGTTTTTCTTATTTTGTTTAAAGATCATATTTTTTTCATTTAGTACTGCCCTTTGGAAGCAACAGAAGATTCTTGCATGGTTACCAGAAGAGAAAAAAAGTATAATTTACCCTGTTCATCCAATTCAAAAAGTCTACATCCCCAGCTTAATGCATTGTGTTTCCTTCTGGAGCATCAGTGAATGAACAGGAATAGCTGTGTTTGAGTCCCTCAATTGTCCTCAGTGTGAAAAGATGGATCTCAAAATCATATGGCGCGTTCTCATCGGCCTGAATGAAGACCATGATGCCGTTAATGGGAAGACTAATGAAAAAGTAAACAACTCAGCCGTTTCACTGCTTTATGTCAAGTCAAAACTTAAAATGGCCTGAAAACATGTTTACTGTGGGGAGTTTTAATGAGCAATCAGCTTGGGGAAATTAAAGGTACATCTTCCTGTCTGTGTCTGTGACCAGTGTGTACAAGCTTGATGACTGCTGAAAATAAGTTGACTATTAAAAAGAAAAGCTGAACATTAGTTCACAAATAATTAGTTTAGCAGCCATATCACCCTGTAGCCCAAGACGGTTGGTTCAGTGGTTGTCCACTGAAGCTAAGCAGGGTAAAGCCTGGTCAGTATCTGGATGGGAGATCTCCTGGTAAAACTAGGTTGCTGCTGGAAGAGGTGTTAGTAAAGCCAGCAGGGGGTGCTCACCCTTGCATCTGTGTGGGTCCTGACGCCCCAGTATAGTGATGGGGACACTATACTGTCAAAAAGCACTGTCCTTCAGATGAGATGTTAAACAGAGGTCCTGACTCTCTGTGGTCGTTAAAAATCCCAGGATATCTTTCGAAAAAGAGTAGGGGTTTAACCCCGGCATCCTGGCCAAATTTGCCCATTGGCTTCTGTCCATCCTCATCGCCTCCTTATCATCCCCATTAATACCAATTGGCTTCATTATCACTCTGTCTTCTCACCACCAATAAACTGGTGTGTGGTGGGCGTTCTGGCGCAATATGGCTGCCATCGCATCATCCAGGTGGATGCTGTACATTGGTGGTGGTTGAGGAGATTCCCCCTTCCACGCAAAGCCCTTTGAGTGCTGAGAAAAGCGCTATATAAATGTAACAAATTATTATTATATATAATTATTAATAATATAACTTATTATTATAACAAATTTTATATATATATATATATATATATATATATAGATAGATAGATAGATAGATAGTTATATAGTTTACATTGTTACTGCCTTTAGTTATTATTTTGGAATAAATGTAACAATGCTTAAACACTAACTTAATGAATTTATACTTGGTTTTATAAAGTTTCAAAATACAAAATAGAATTTTATTTGGTATTTTGTAAAATCTTTTGTATTGCATATTATGTCTTTAATTTATATATTTTGTTTAGCCATTAAATGTAGAAAATACTAAATTAAATATTTTATGTATAGGCCATTAGCAATAGGCCAAATGATACTAGCATAGAATTAGACAATTATTTCATGTATTGCATACATTATGACATAGCAAATCAGATTCTTTTTGATTCTCGTTTTAATAATTTCAAATTAAACCTAATGGAGGAAATGTCCTGTCTTACTCAATCTGAATTCTGATTAATTTATGCACTGTTTACAGCAACAACAAAATAAAAAAAAAATAAAAAAAATGTAGCTTACCCTCCGCTCATATAAAGAAAACCAAGCATATTATACGACTACATGCAACATATGTTTGACTGTTATGTATGGTCCGAATTGATTACTTATGTCGGAGGGCTCGGGCAAAACGTGTCGGATATATTTTTTTCAGTGTGGGAGTTTCAAAAGTTGTCTGAAAAAATCCAAGTCAATCGCCCACTTCGAATCCCCCCTGGGTTTGGCGCGATGTGTGTTTTCATGTGTAGGCAGTCTAGTGGGTGTCTGAAATGGATTGAGGCTGTTTACTGATTAAAATGAATTTGCCTTTCTCTGTTTCTTTCCTTTCACTTCCACATTCACTCACACGTGCTTATTTGCACTTAACAGAGCACACTTTACTATCACGCACACACACACACACATTACATTTTCTCTCTACTGTCTGTGCATTTGTCTGTCAGAGTTGATTATGGGTTGTCAGTGTCTGAAAGGAGACCAGACGAACATAGAAAAAAATCCCAAAAGACCTTCGGTGCCACATTGTATCTGTGCATCTGTGTGTTTTGTGTCTCGCATGTCTTTGTGAAGATCATATCTCATTATACAGGTTTTAATTGGCCCCTCATGATCAGACCATCTTTGTGTGCCAGGCTAAAGTGATAACCTTGGGCACCGCCATTAGTCAACCATGAAACAGCCCACAATGAAATGACACACTCTCACAAACACACAAGCCAGAAATACCATAACGATATTAATATGTATAGGATTAACCACAGAAACACATGCACACAAACACCAGAAGTACTCCATTAATTCATGAGGCTCGAGTCATTCAGTGTACGTCAAAAAACGTCAATGGTACTCCCACGGGATTTAACTAACAGGCTACAGTCAGACTGTTTCCTTTCCACATGTCATCTATAGGGAGAAGCCCTTACTGCAGACCTCTTACAATGGCAGAAACTGCAATTATTACTAATAACTAGTGTCCTAATCACATCCTGTACTGATGATGGCTCCTCTTAAAGGGATAGTTCACCCACTAATGACAATTCTGTATAATTTATTTATTCAACAACATATCATTCAATTCCTATCATTCAAAACATATCATTCAAAAATATTCACACTGCTCTCTCTCTCTCTCTCTCTCTAATATATATATATATATATATATATATATATATATATATATATATGAATTTAAGCAATGCATTACAGCACATTACAATGCATTCACAACATATTCAAAAATATTCACACTGCTCTCTCTCTATCTCTCTCTCTATAATATATATATATATATATATATATATATATATATATATATATATATATAGAAATGAATTTAAGTAATGCATTACAGCACATTACAATGCATTTTACCATTGTTGTAAGGAATGAAGGCCAAACAGACCTTTTCCATGGTACAAACAGTGCAATGCAGAGAATCCAGCAACATCAATATAATAAAAAGTATACATTTACAACAAATTATTACATATATTAAACAATAATCACAAAAGGCATTTCTTCCAACAAGTAATATGGTTCTTTAGTCCATATTACTGTAGATGACACTGTAGATTTATAGACTTACTACATACTTACCTACTTCAGCTGTGCAGTGTTTGTGTGTGTGAGAGAGAGAGAGAGAGAGAGAGAGAGAGAGAGAGAGAGTTGGTTGTTTTTTCTTTATTTTATCTTTAAGTCAGAACATAGAGTCTGAAACATCCATTTAAAAAATATGTTTGCTTTTATTTCTTCCTGACTGAGCTGAAATTGTGACTCTGGATACACGGGAAAAGTTCAAGGCTGTCTGATCAGAATGCATTATTCTAGTACTAACACCTTGTCCATAATAATAAACCCTATAAATAAACTCTGTCCCATTCGGCTGATCTGATCTGATCTTTCTCTCGGTCAGCACTGTGAGTCATGGACATTAACCTTTCTCTTCTTTTCTATCTCAAATGCAATTTTGTTCTCTCTCTATTTTTCTCTCTTGCTCTTTCCCATGCGTATACACATCCAAGGATTTTTTCTCAGAATATCCAGAGGAAGCAACAAAACAAACATATGAAATATAAGATAAATTGCAATTTAAAGTTTTTTAAATGTATGAGATACACTTCTGTTTATTAAATGCTAAATCACTAAATAACAATAGCAATATAAGGCATCTCTTTTGTCTCCCATAAGGGGCCATCTATAGACAGTGTTTTCAACTAAAAACAGAAAACTTTTTATGCTTTTTGGCCATTCATTTACATGACAACAGCGTTTTGGGGGCCTGAAAATGCAAACTTGTGAAAACGGTTTTTAAAACTTTACCGTAATCATCTCCGTGTAAACTATAAAAATGTGAATTTATGAAAACAGTGACGTCATGCGCATACGTATTATATGTTCAGTCTATAGGCACGTAGTGTTTCTTTAAAAAGTCACATTGTGCCAAGTACTGGCCTGACATGCATAATAAGCATTTTTGTCATTTTCGCAGATCCGTGTGAATAGGGATCATTTTGACAACATTGTCGTCTGTACACAAAAAACGCAAAGGAAAAACTTTTCCGTTTTTAGTACATCGTTGTCGTGTAAATAAACCCTAAGTCTCACCCACTCAGACTTTACCACTTAAGGTCGAATCAAAATGAACTTAGAATTACTTAATATTGTGATTTGTGAGTGAAACGGATTTTGCGATCTCTCAGCTTGGTTAAGATAAAGCTGCATCACCTTTAATGATGAAACCTGCATTGATGATTAACAGTTCAAAAAGAACGTGACTATTAGTAAAAGTAAAAAAAAAAGATCAATAGTAACAAAAAAACGACACAAAATATGTCTTTTACTGTATTATTAGTTATTTTTTTAAGCAAAGTTATAAGTTAAAGTGGGGTAAGCCATATTTCAAAAACACTGTTTGGAAGTTAGTCGGGCCGACACCAACAACAAACCTGTAGCCAATCAGCATTAGGGGGCGTATGACGGTCGAGGAGACAGAACGAGCAAGAGGGAGATTTGAAGAAAAACTGCAGAAAGAGAGATGAGACACAATACAAAAGAACTCAAAAGAATATCAGTGGAATGAAGGTTTATGACTGGGCAAGCGCTTTAGGACCCGCATTAATATTAGAAAAGCTTTCCAGTGCTGGAGAGAGATAAACGGGAGGGCCTGAAAACAGACACGGAGGCTGCTTTGATTCCGCTTCACACGTGAGTACACTGGGTTTGAGTCTGACTGTCTGGGGCTGCTGTGCTGTTGGAGAGTAACAACAAACTCTTGTTTGTATTAGGGGTGGGTGTTACCGGTATGAAAGTGACTACCGGTATTATGTTGTGCCATGATATAGAATTTGCTATACCGTGGATACCATTAAATATTCATGAATTCTAATTTTTTCATTTAGATTGTTTTGTTTAATTTTGTACTCTTTTAACACTAGTAATGATGATACAGAGACGAGGCTTAACGTTGAACTTTTTGTCCTCTACCGTGTCCAATGCCTTACTACACAGGCATTAATAATCAAACACAGAGAGCATTGTAACAGTCCAAATTAAGAGCACAAACCGCCTACTCAAAAACACAACAGCAACAAACAAGCGTGCATACAGGAAATAGGGGTGGAAGAAAAATGCATAGATGACTGATGCATAGATGTGTGTCCACTGGCATGGAGCAGAGCAAACATTTTCAATTCATTCCTACAGAAGTTGAGTGTGAAACTCGGAAAGTTCGGAAAAGCTGAAGCAAATTACATTTGCAGGATTCTTTGCACAGGGTATGAGAGAGCTGTGAGAAATGTGTGCTTTGCTTTATGTTACGCTTGCCGTTTGCGGCCTGCCCGCCGGGAGGCCTGTTTTCCTTAATAATGCTCTACGAAGGCATCATTTATGTTGTTTGGAATTCCGTGGGCTTATATATTAAAAATATGAAATTCACTGACAGAAGGCTGCTTTCAATTTCAAATTCTCACGTGTGCTTTGTTTGAGAGCGCTTCTTAACGTACAGTTGTATTCATGTATTTTTAACTTGTAATTATTTGAAAAGTACTTATAATTCCATATGTAATTAAAAAATAATTCATAAACAAATTCATTAATAATAAAAAAGTATCAAGAATCCTTTTGGAATCGGATCGTGACTCCTAGAATCAGAATCGGTTTGGATTGTGAGGTGCCAAAAGATTTCCACCCCTAGTTAAGATACATATATTGCCTGTAATTTAACTAAGGTCTATGGAAGAGGATTAGGGCCAAGCAATAATAAAAAAATAAAACCATCTCGAGATTAAAGTTGTTAAATTTCGAGAAAAAACTCGTTAAATTTCGAGGAAAAAGTCGAGATAAAATGTTGAGAATAAACTCCTTAAATTACAAGAAAAAATCGTTAAATTTCGAGAAAAAAGTCAAGATAAAATATTGAGAATAAAGTCATTAAATTACGAGAAAAAAGTTGTTAAATTACGAGAACAAATTCGTTAAATTACGAATTTGTTCTCATAATTTAACGACTTTTTTTCTCGTAATTTAATGACTTTATTCTCATAATTTAATGACTTTATTCTCAACATTTTATCTCGATTTTTTTCTCGCAATTTAACAATTTTTTTCTCGTAATTTAACGAGTTTATTCTCAACATTTTATCTCGACTTTTTTCTTGAAATTTAACGAGTTTTTTCTCGTAATTTAATCAGTTTATTCTCAACATTTTATTTCGACTTTTTTCTCGAAACTTAACAACTTTAATCTTGAGATGGTTTTATTTTTTTATTATCTTGGCCCTAATTCTCTTACGTAAAGGTCTACTAAAATGTGATTCCAATTTTTTTTTCTCATACCGTGATATAATATCAATATCGTCTGGACAGTGGAAAATATTGTGATATGAATTTTAGCTCATATCGCCCACCCCTAGTTTGTAAACTCTTGTGTAACTGTACGTTTTTGTGCTTCCTTGTCGTTTGTCATCTGCGCATTATATCCGCTCTCGCATTGCGTGTGTAACAGTGACCAGCTAGTGAGAGTTGTGCACGTAAACCACTGGCACTGATGACCGCTTAGTGTCATTGTTAGTGCACTCGCTTCACCTGCCAGCAGCGAGACCGACTCAGAGCAGGGTGGTTAGGATTGGAGGGTGAGTTTTGGAGGTGGAGCAATAAAGAGAGGGGTGGGTTTGTTTGGGTTGACTTCAAATATCAACAATGTCCAACAGCATTTTTGAAATATTGCTTACCCCACCTTTAAATGTTTAAAAACATTTATATCCAGTGAAAGTGAATTTAAAGAAATAGTAAGTTAATATAAACATCCAAAAATATTATATATAGTATTGGTATTAATATTGGTAGTCTCGTGTAGTCAGACCTTCAAACTGTCGGCAGAAAGTCTGGACTCCATAGCAGTTTTCATTAGCCAAGGCGTCTGACTGACACTTAAAGCAAGTCAGTGTCGGCGCGTAAAACTTTCGGGCATATTTTAAAGAGTCTATGCCATGATCTATACATACTTCACATTCTTTTGAAAATCCAGCGTTTAGTTGATCCTGATTAGCGCTCATTGTCACAGTAGTAAACACCACGACTTTCTTTTTTCATGAGGACATTTTGGCATCATAGTGGCTTTGTTTAGAATTCACCTAATCAGATGACAACTTAAGTTTTTCCAATTTTGTGTGCGATATGCATCAGACGTTCACCCAATGGTCCATGAGACTATAATATTGGTAACATTATTGGTTACTTTTTGATAGTGTAGATTAAATGCTGTTCCACAAGCCTTAAACATCAAATGGAACTGGAACTTAAATTTACATTGACTAAAAATCCAGAGAGGGGACTTTGCTTCACCATTTCAAAAGTCCACCACACACACTTCCACTGATGTTTTCCTTCTGCTGCATCTATTCAGAGCTGTCTGGTATTGAAAAGAGTCTTTCTGAATGTCCTACTAACCTATGCGCCTTTGCACCAAGTGCTGAAATGTTTCTGTATGCATTTGTGTGTTCTTTCATAAAGTAAGGAAAAAGGTAATACACAACCCAGAAAGAGTCTAATGGTCTGTTTCTACTGCAGAGCACTAAACTTTAAATCTGAACTGCTTCCAAGCTTAACCATGTGTTAAATATGCATCTGCTTTGAAAGACACACACAATCTGCTACACAAATATGCATAAACACACACAGTCTGCTCCTGCACTTCTCCATAATCAAAAGAAAAGCCCCAGTTTAGGGCTCGGATCAGTGGGAAGATGAGGTGAGATGGATCTACAGCATAAAACAAAAACAGTGTGTTGTGTTGTTGCTTTTTGCACAGTTGGTGTGAATGCTCAAAGAGCTCGCTGGCAGATGGGATTTATAATTATCTGTGGCGCTCAAACGTTTGGGGGTCCAGGATTTTTGCACACACTTGGTTGTAGATACACACTGGCACATGTGAATATACACACAAATGTAAAAAAAATAAGGTGTGTTGTATCGAATCCAGGCAAAAACTAACTGGCAGTGGAATAGCTTCTATACCCACAAGCAATAAGAACGCTAAACACGACCTAATCCACATTTACACAGTTACGGAGAAATGTGCTATTACTGATCTCTTAAGCGGCTGGATTTAGGATTTTCAGCATGAAAAAAAATACCACTGACTTTCAGTGAAGAGGTGAATTGAGCCATATCTAGACACTAAAAGATACATACTCTATACTTGGTTTCCATCCAACTATTTGAATTGAATTTGTGCTTAGGAAAATGTGAATGGAAATGCTTGATGTGTGCATTTAACTCTCAAAATAATATGCAAAAAGTTTGAGCGTTAGGCTGAGGTGGATTTTCTGACGTTTTGCAATGAGTAAAATTGACGAAAAACCACTGGTAGCATTCATTGTGTGAGCTATTGCACTCATTCTGTGCATTTAAAAACACTACGAATAAATGCTTCAGTATGGCAAATCCAGCTTTCTCTGAATGGAAGAGGACATCATCTGCTCCAGTGACACAATAAAGGTGTTTGGCATTCCCTTTATTTAGATGGAAATCTAGCAATTGAGAATTGGGCTGGAACCATCTAAAGAGCATTTGACTGAATTGTAACTCTAAAAAAAAAAATAAAATAAAAAAAGAATACATAAAATACAGAATAAAATAATCCTTCTCATATTTAATTTTTGACAGGAATGAAAATGAGGCTGTGAGGGATAGAATTCAGTGTATTTAATGGATTGTACTGTTGTTTAATAACATACCGATTGTTCACGAAACGTCTTTCCGGGGGAGAACTTTCAGTGGACAAAAACTTGATGAGACAGTTATGAGTTGTGAAAATGACATGATCTAGGACCCTTATACAGTGCGTGCCATTGTAAAGACAGTATCCCTCACAGCCTTGTTTTTGTCCATGTTAAATTCAATATGGCGTCTAACCAATAGACTAAGGTCTATTCCTCATTTGTAAGCCACTTTAGACAAAACCATCTGCTACATTAATAGATTAAATGTAAATGCAACCACCTAGCAAACACTGAAAACCTATAGTAATGCCTTAGCAGCCACATAACAATATCCCATTGTGGCAATAAGTTAAAGGGTTAGTTCACCCAAAAATGAAAATTCTGACATTAATTACTCGTTCCACAGCTTCATTAATCTTCGGAACACAAATTAAGATTTTTTTTTTTTTTTTTTTAAACGATGGCTCAGTGAGGCCTGCATTGTCAGCAAGATAATTAACACTTTCAGATGCCCAGAAAGCTACTAAAGACATATTTAAAACAGTTCATGTGACTACAGTGGTTCAACCTTAATGTTATGAAGCGAAGAGAATACTTTTTATGCACCAAAATATTAAAAATATGGATTTTATTAAACAATATCTAGTGATGGGTGATTTCAAAACACTGCTTCAAGAAGCTTTGAAGCTTTAAGAATCTTTTGTTTCGAATCAGTTGTTCGGAGCGCGTATCAAACTGCCAAAGTCACGCCCCCCAGTGGTGAACCATTGAAATTTTGATATGTAACGACTACTTATGTAACGAAGTCTCGTTTACTGAAATCACATGACTTTCACGCTCCGAACCACTGATTCGAAACAAAAGATTTGTAAAGCTTTGTAGCTTCTTGAAGCAGTGTTTTGAAATCACCCATCACTAGATATTGTTGAATAAAGTCGTTATTTAGTTTTTTGGTGCACAAAAAGTATTCTCATCGCTTCATAACATTAAGTTTGAACCACTGTAGTCACATGAACTGTTTTAAATATGTCTTTAGTAGCTTTCTGAGATATCGGATTTTATCAAAAATATCTCAATTTGAGTTCCGAAGATGAACAAAGGTCTTATGGGTTTGGGATGATATGAGGGTGAGTAATTAATGACTGAATTTTCATTTTTGGGTGAACTAACCCTTTAATAATTTCATTGTTACAAAAATCAATTATTTAAAAAAACTGTAGTATAACGCATTTTATTTCACAAGTACTGTGCATTTGACAAATAACATTTATATATTCCCAAATCAGTATCAAACTCTAACATTTCCAACAATACACACACACTATCTATTCCTCTTCCTTTCTTTGCCACATTAACTCACTATCTTCCCTCCAACACACAAACACAGTAGGACAGGACAAACCGCCGCATGAGGTGAGAGGTTGAGCTCCGCAGAGCAGGGAGGAAATCTATAAGGTATATAAATAGAGAGTCGCAGGAAACAGCACCCCATTGATCATCTCAATTACGGGCAGTGATATTTAATCCACAGTATCTGCTGCTTTATGCACACAGATTAATATTGATCATTGCTCAGAGATCAACAGCCTCTAGTGATCCCGCAGCAATATCATAACCTCTGTCTTATTGAAAAGTGGCACATCCTGGATGGATTTGCTCATGGGATATGAGCTGACGACGAATACAGAGACTGGCAGTTTTATTACAGGATGAAATCATTAATTATATGCACACTTTATACATTTTAATAAGGAGGAAGTTTTATTTGGTTCACAGCAGCATGGGGTCTCTCAGCAGTCTTGTAGCTGTGTGTGTGTGTCTGTGTGTGTGAAGAAGGGGGGTATACTTCCCAATACTGTTATAAATCATCATCCTCCCTCTCCCTCTCTCTCTCTCCTTCTTTCCACTTAGACCCTCTGCATGATGTCATTCTGCAGAATATCAAGTACTACCCACACACCCAGGACCAGGACTCTCAGAATACACCAGAAGCATTTGTTAGCTTAAGGAGCTATTTCTACTTGATCCAATCACTAAAAAATTACTTTAAAGTTATTTGTGCTTCCAATGTTTTTTTCTTAAAGCCCAACAAGGTCATCATTTTTGTCACACTTAAAATCATTCAGAGCTGCAATCTACTCTAAAGATCAGGTCATGGTAACCTGGTAACCTAATGTTGTCACACTGATTCAGTCATATTTAAAGGGAGAGTTCACATAAAAATGAGGAAAATCAATATTTATTCACCCTCATGTTGCTCCAAATTGGTATGAGTATTTCTTCAGTGGAAAACAAAATAAGTTATTTTGTAGAATTTAAAGGTGCTAAAGAGGATGTTTTGTTTTATACAATTTTGCAATATTACTTGAAACTGTCTTTACTAACTGATAAAAGACTATTTATTAGGTGCACTGAAAGTAATAATATTAATATACATCATCTGTGCACGAGGTAGGGCCTTAAAAACATCAGCCAATCGTTTACGCGATCATCGCGTAAACGATTGGCCCTCTGGCTTGTCAATCACTGCCATGACGTTCCTTGTGAGAGACGTGCGCGGCTGCGCTCTCCAGTAACTTTCCACACTCCACAGGCGCCGCATGCAATGTTTTTGTCAGGAGACAGGAGTAACAACTGCAGATTATGAGTTACCTGCGGTGAGTCCGACATAATGAATCCAAAAAACACGACACAGCGAATGCCGGTGGTAAACACTCGTGTTCCAATACGAGTGTTTACGAGTTTTGGGAGGCGTTCCTTTGAAATGTGTTGTGAAGGAGGGGGGTGTTCTTACGCATGCACTCATTTCAAAAACTCAGTAACAGTCTTTGGATTCTCAGTCGACGAAAAAATCCTCTCTATCACCTTTAATGGATCTTCAACTTTACAATTAAAGTGAACAGCAACAGAGGATGTTAAGAAAACATCTACAAAGAAAGTACCATAAAATCAGCTCATATGACTAGCAGTGTTATATACTATTATATTTTTTTAATTAGCTTTTATTTTTATATTTTCAGTTTTTGTTTTAATTTTAATACATTTTTAAATATTTCTGTATATCTTTATTTGTTTTATTTTTAGTCATTTTTATTAATTTTATTCCACTTAAAATTAAACAATGTCAGTTAGTAGCCGAGGCAAAAATGTACATTTTTCATCTAATATTTATATTTTATTTAGCTTATTTTTCGTTTTGAAAACTGAAAATGGTTTTTATTAGTTTTAGTTTTACTTAACAATAACAACACTTGTGAGTTTGTCTAAGGGGCCGCTTACACGACACCATTTTCAACTAAAAACGTAAAACTTTTAATGCGATTTGGCTGTTCATTTACACGACAATGGCATTTTGGGTGCCCGAAAATGCAAGCTTTTGAAAACGGGTTTCAAAGTGTAAGTTTGAAAACGTGAATCTGTGGAAATGATGACGTCATGCACATGTGTATTACATGTTTCATTGCCATCTAATGGCCTGGCAGCAGAATACGGTGTTTTTGGTCGTTTTCGCGGATCCATGTGAATGGGGATCGTTTAGACCAGGGGTGTCCAAAGTGGTCCTGGAGGGCCACTGTCTTTAGCTCCAACTTGCCTCAACACACCTGCCTGGAAGTTTCTAGTATGCCTAGTAAGACCTTAATTAGGTGGTTCAGTTGTGTTTAGTTGTGTGGCCCTCCAAAATCAGGATTGGACACCTCTGGTTTAGACAATGGTGTCATATGTACGCAGAAAACTCAAAGGAAAAACATTGTCGTGTAAACGTACCCCAAGTCTTTTAAAGCCATATGCTTTGGCCAATAAAAAGATAATTGTTAAACTGTTATTAGCTGAAAATGTGCATTAGCGTTCATTAAAGAGATAGTTCACCCAAAAATGAAAATTTGATGTTTATCTGCTTACCCCCAGGGCATCCAAGATGTAGGTGACTTTGTTTCTTCAGTAGAACACAAATGATGATTTTTAACTCCAATCGTTGATGTCTGTCAGTCAAATAATGGGAGTGAATGGTCACACAATTTATAAGAGTCAATAGACATGCACAGACGAATCCAAATTAAACCCTGCGGCTCGTGACGACACATTGATGTCCTAAGACATGAAACGATCCGTTTGTGCGAGAAACCGAACAGTATTAATATAATTTTTTACCTCTAAAACACCACTATGTCCAACTGTGTTCAGCATTCGCTTGGTGATGTCTGATCGCGCTCTGACAGCGGCAGTGATGTCTCGCTCTCATTGAAGTATATGCGCGAGACATCACTGCCGTTGTCAGAGCGCGATCAGACATCACCAAGCGAATGCAAGGGCTTCAGATTTGTTTATCACAAACTGTTTGTATGACTGGGAATATAGAGCACGAATCATATAGACCGGAATACACCGTTTTTGGGGTAAACTATACATTTAAATAATTTCTTCAGCCTGAATAAAAGCAATTACTTAGACGTTACCATATAAAATTATTTTTTTAGGTTGACTGACAAAACACTTCACATTTTAGACCAGACCAGCTGCCGTTGGACCAACAGGATTGTACATACATATACTCTCTCCTCTCTTGGTGAAGTACACATTGATGGATGTCCTGTTTGAGAGGTGTTGTGCTCCACTGACCTCAATATATCAGATATGTGTGAACACACACATACACGCACACAAACTCACATACACACAGGGGTGACATCATCGATAAAGCCAAACAACGGAAGGCCAGCGCAGTAATAAGCTCTAACATGATTAAAAGTGAACGTGACAGAGACATCTGGTGTGTATGTGCAGCTCTGATCTCGCATGTGTGCATCTCAAACCTAATTTTTCCATTCATGTCCCGTATGCAGGCAATCTAATGAGGTTAGTGCAGATTCAAGGGCTGTTCTGTAAGAGTGAGAGAGAGAGATGATCCATTCCTCTCCATTAGTTCAGTGTGTGAACAGACTGCCTACCGCTAAAATTAAGCAGTAGGCAGCACTCTGTGCCGCTTTAATCAAGAGCAGGTTACATTTAATGTACTGTGTGTAACGTACAAAAGACCAAATGTACAGGTGACATCATCAGACTGATAGTCAAAGTGTTATGGTTAAAAATGTTACATATAATATTGTAGACTACATAAAAATGTTCACAACCCATTGAAGTTCCTTAATCAAATGTATTTCTTTTGTGTGTGTATCCTGGATGTTTAAATCTTTTGAAACACTGGGTGGGTACTTCCGCCTACGTCACATGACTTTTCCAAAGTGATTACGTAATGCATGGCGCATCGCAGAGAAGTGCAAGACAAGCATTTGTGGTTAAAAAGTATAGTTTTTTGGGGGGTTTTTTAGAAAATGACCAATCGTTTTGCTAAGTAAGACCCTTATTACTCTGCTGGGATCGTGTAGAGCCCTTTGAAGCTGCACTGAAACTGCAATTTGGACCTTTAACCCATTGGTAACTGTTGAAGTAAACTATATGGAGAAAAATCCTTGAATGTTTACTTCCAAAACCTTAATTTCTTTTCGACTGAAGAAAGAAAGACATGAACATCTTGGATGACATGAGGGTGAGTAAATTATCAGGAAATTTTAATTCTAAAGTAAACTAATGCTTTAATAGCTCTACCTGGAAAGATTTAATTATTCCAGAATAATCAGGGTAATTCTGTTGCAGAAAGCATCAAAAAAAAAAAAAGTAACCTGACAGCTTTTTTAGTGCAAACCATAATTTTGTAGATGAACAATTTGGGAAAAATTTACTCTTATAAGTACTCAAACCTCTTTCAGTAACTATAAAGTGAACACTTATTAATATATTATATATTATATATATAAAAGTTTGGGATCGGTAAGATTTTTAATATTTTTAAAAGAAGTTTTGTCTGCTCACCAAGATTGCATTTATTTCATTAAAAATACAGTAAAAACAGTAATATTGTGAAATATTATTACAATTTAAAATAACTGTTTTCTATTGGAATATAATATAAAATGTAATTTATTTCTGTGTTGGAAAAGCTGAATTTTTAGCATAATTTCTCCAGTCTTCAGTGTCACATGATCCCTCAGAAATCATTTTAATATGATGATTTGCTGCTCAAGAAACATTTATTATTATTATCAATGTTAAAAACAGTTGTATACGTTTTTTTCAGAATTCCTTGATGAATAGAAAGTTCAAAAGAACAGCATTTATCTGAAATACAAAGCTTTTGTAACATTATACACTACCGTTCAAAAGTTTGGGGTCAGTAAGAATTTTTATTTTTATTTTTTTTGAGAAGAATTTAAAGAAATTAATATTTTTTTCAGCAAGGATGCATTAAATAGATCAAAAGTGACAGTAAAGACATTTAAAATGTAACAAAAGATTATATTTCAAATAAATGCTGTTCTTTTGAACTTTCTATTCATCAAAGAATCCTGAAAAAAAATATTGTACACAAATACATCTGTTTATTGTGTACATCTGTACACAATAAATGTTCAAATCAGTAACATGGTGAAAAACTCAGGAAACACAGGAAAATAGCAAACAAAGTCCAAACATAACAGAACAGTTCATATGCCACATTCCCACTGTTTTTGACCCATTCAATTGAACTAAAATAACTAAATAACTTTGTGCCTTAATTTCTTCATTTTCAAACCATCAACCTTAATACTTGCTACCAAGTGTCTTAATTAATGACTATATCTTCCTCAAAGTGCTCGTTTTTGCAGCCGGGTACCTTAAAACAACTTTGTTTTCAGACAGACTAATACAAAACCTTTGGATAGTCAACCAATCAGAATCAGAGCTGTGAGTTCATCCAGCTCTGGGCATTGTTGTGTTCTGTGAACAGACTGTAGGCAGTCTGTGGGCGTGCTGTCTGAGGCTGAGACTAGCTTTACACCTTCTGAAAATGATAAACTTAGAACGTCTCCAAAGCAAGGGCATTCTTTATACTCACTGAGCCACTTTGAGGAAGTGTTGTGTTATAGACCACCTGACACACTTTCCCCAGCATCCGCGGTTACTTTGTAACAAGTAAACCTCTTTTATAAGTGAACCACTTGTAGAAATGTTTCAGTGAAGGATGGTGTCTCTCCAAAGCTGCGCTAAAGCCGACAAGACAGAAAAGAGGTTATTAAATGATAAACACGGGAGATAAAAGTAAATGCTCGCTCATCCTAACAGCTCCCTGCGGACTATATAATTGCTTCTCTCAGAAGAGTCTCAACAGACAGAGCTCAAGTCCACAGTGTCCAAACACCTGAGCAGGTAGAGCGTGTGTGTGTGTTCACTGCTACCTTTTACAAACACTTACAATGGACACTGTAGTTTCTGCCAAAACAATTACTGTTATTACAGTTATATATCTATACCCAATTAAAAATGAGTGAACTTGATGTTTTTAAACTGGAATTAAGAATTAAGAACATGACAGAAGAAACGGTTATAATGTATAAAATCATATTTTAATACAAAACATTATTAAAATTAATTAAACAATAAGATTAACACAGATGAGCTTGCAAAATTTTCAAGCTAAAAGAACATGTTTAAATAATTAAGATTTAATAGGAATCTGAATTCATTGTCATTATGTTTAACACTGGTGTGTTTTTCACTATGCATTCTTTCCTTGGCAGAATTTGCTTATCTCATCACCTTTGCCACTGCACTTCTGGGCCAAATATGCAAAATGCTACTCAAAATGCAACTCTAGTAAAAAAAAAAAAAAAAAAAAAAAGTCATTTTAAAGGGTGAAATACACCAAGCAGCTGGGCAGCAACAAACTCTTTGCTGTAATGTATGCAGCTGATCTTTAATGACAGAAGGCTAGAGAGAAAAAACGAAAGAATGGGAATGAAAAAAAGAGAGATTTTTTTAATATTCTGAAAGGGTCCCTACAACATTTGAGTCTAATCTCCTTAACATTTGCGTATTGTTCTGCAGTGACTGTCAGAGCGAATGCAACAATCCCAATATACAACTGCGCTAAGAACTACCATGTTCGCCATGAAACATTTGCAAAATTTAAACTTAAAGGAATAGCTCACCCAAAAATTAAAATGTCCTGAATATTTACTGACCCCAAGCCATATAAGAATATGTATATGACTTTCTTTCCTCAGCCGAAGAGAAATTGAGGTTGAGGAAAACATTCCAGGATTTTTCTCCATGTAATGCAAGAGAATGGTGACCAATGTAGACCATTTTTAAAGGATTAGTTCACTTTAAAATGAAAATTACCCCAAGATTTACTCACCCTCAAGCCATCCTAGGCGTATATGACTTTCTTCTTTCTGATTAACACAATCGGAGTTATGTTAATAAATATCCTGACGCGTCCAAGCTTTATAATGGCAGTGAACGGGACAATGAGTATGAAGCTCAAGAAAGTGCATCCATATTGAACAAGTTATAAAGTAAAAGATCTAGCTTCCGTCAGACTGCCTTCCATATTCAACTTGCGAAGAAAGTGTAACGCCTCTCACAGTTCAAAACGCTTAAGCTACATCCTACGCCTTCAGTATTCAACTTATGAAAGAAAAAAAACTGACGCTTTCTTGAGCTTCATACTTGTTGGTCCCGTTTATTGCCATTATAAAGCTTGGATGCGTCAGGATATTTATTAATATAACTCTGATTGTGTCATATATCATAAGAAAGTCATATATAGGATGGCTTGAAGGTGAGAAAATCTTGGGATAATTTTCATTTTAAGGTGAACTAATCCTTTAACTGTCCAAAATCCATATTTAGGCAGCTTCAACTATTCCTTTACGAATAATTCACTTAAGAATAATTTATAAACCTAAAAAAAACGAAACAGTTTCAGACAAAAGATCATCAGACATTTTAAGCCACAGACAAAATGAAGTTGTTTTAGACATTCTGATAAAAGTATTCAATTATTTTACCAGCTTACACTTATCATTTATGTTAATTCACTGCTACTTATGTACAATTCACTTACATTTACATGCTGCTACAGGCAGATGCTTTTATTAAATGACTCAAAACTCAAGCTTTTTCAGTTCATCCATGCATCAGACTCAAACACATGACCTTGGAGTTGCTAGCGCCATGTGCTACTGTTTAAGCTACAGGAACGCTAGTCACACAACACAAACAAAAATGGCAGTCCAATACCAGAATGCATTTAAAGCTACTATCTGCAGTCGTAATGAGATTCTGATGGTCGCAGAGCTGTACTAAACATCCCAGAGGATCTCAGACAGATAAGGCTATTGATCCAGACGCAAATTGTACAGAGCTAGAGATATGGGTTGATGATGGAGCACAGTGCACGCAGATGCCGCTTATGTGCACATGCAGTTCCCATAAGGACCAGATTTTCCCAGAATGAAAGCTTGCATTGTTAGGCTGAATACACTGCGCTGGTAATAACATGATATGACAGCATTATACTGAAAATAATAAAGTATTCATCAGAAAAGAGAGACGTGTGATGAGTAATTGTCAGAGCCACTGTAAAAGTGTGTAAACAATAAATAAAATATTTTGACAAAGCAGAAGATATGATTCTATTGAGTGAACGTCTTCAGTCAGATAGTTTCTGTAAATTGATTTAGTTTGATGTTGGCAAGATGGCAAAGGAGGAGCTGATAGGTGGGGTCGTATACCATTTTGTAACCATGGAGATTGAACAGATGGGTCAGTACAGGAATCGCATGCTGTGAGGGGCGTCAGGGTGTGTCACCATCTGAGAATCATCAGACATTGTGTCATAAATCCATTAATTCTGCATTATCACATGCAGGTGAAGTGCTAAGTGCTATTAATATTGATATTCAATTGTTTAAGACAGATGCTAATTAGATGTTAATTAAGTTAATGCCCAAAACATGTATTCAGAGTATTACAGAAATTAATACTTTTATTTAATAAAGATGCATTAAAGTTTATCAAAACGACAGTAAAGATGTTTAAGTTACAAAAGATTTCCATTTTAAATGCATGCTGTTCTCTCTATTCATCAAAGAATAATGAAAAAAATCGTGGTTTCCACAAAAATGTCGTCAACTATAAAAAATGTTTCTTGATCAGCAAATCAGCTTATTAGAATAATTTCTGAAGGATCATGTGACACTGAAGACTGGAGTAATGATGCTGAAAATTTAACTTTACCATCACAGGAAAAAAGTGCATTTTAA
>NC_063062.1:21493671-21723671 GCF_018812025.1 Megalobrama amblycephala
TCATTTTGTGAACTCTCTGATCATTCTTTCTTACGTAACTAACACTTCTTTCACTAACTTGACCTGCAGCAATCGTTTAATGCTGAAATTTGACTTGACTTGCCTTGGTGCTTAACTTACACTGCAAAAAAAAAAGCATTTGTCAGCTGGGCAGGGGGGAAGAATCGCTAACTGATTATTTAAACCAGCCAAACAATTAAGCTATGACATCAAACCAAGTTAGACTAGTTTAAAATCGGCATTAAACTGAACTTGCGATAGTATTTTCTTCCCTTTTGTGACATATATCCGAGTGAAACAGCTTCTCTGACAAGAAAAAATGTAGGACAGGGCTTGATTTTGTCCATATATATATATGTTTTTTTTGGGTCTAATTTTTTCTTCAGGTTTTTGACTTGGATTTGTCATCTTTGCTTTAGCTTCCCTTCCTCCCTCAGTTTAAATGACTATCTGTCCATCATAGCAACGCCCAGGCCACAGAAGGGCCAGCAGACAGTAAGTACCCGTGGGAGGAGGACAATGCCCAGTGGTGTCTGTCAGTCACTAGTTAGGCAGGAAGTGCCAATCCCATGTTTCTCACCCTCGTTTCCTCTTTGTCACAAGCTGTGGGATTTTGACCTAATGCCACTGCCTCTGCACAGCTGCCAGTATGACTGGAGAAAAGACTGGAGGACAGAGTAGAAGAGGAGAGAGGAGGACTATTCTACTATGCAGTACATTTTCATAATCCATCTGTATTTATATACTGAATAAATATTAACATTTTTTATATTACAAATAACAGAACTTTTTTAAATAACATTAATATTTTGTAAATAAGAATTTCTTTCTTTCTTTCTTTCTTTCTTTCTTTCTTTCTTTCTTTCTTTCTTTCTTTCTTTTTTGTAATATTCCTTTAACTTATAAATGTTTTTTTTCCCCTCAAATGCCAGTTCCTGAGTGATATCATCCTCCAGGAAGTGTCATCATTTTGAAGGGAAAACAACAGTACAAACATAAGCAAGTATTATAATTAACAAATAAAGTGTCTGCTCTTGACCAGAGCATTTCTGAAAGTCGACTATACAATTTTATAGAAATGCTTTCTAAAATTACAGCACAAACACACAGTGTTCACTTTGTAAAAGTTAGAGAGTCCAATATCAGGAATGACCCAGGAGTTGTCTCATTATTCTGATTCGAAGAAGCTGGGGATATTCAAACTAAATTAAATGGAGGTGAAGACTTAATATGATTGACATTACGAGAGATGCACACACTAAACCAGTAAAAGGGGGAAAGGTTAAGTGTGTTATTTTCAGTGGAATACCATTGCTAGCAGATCATCTCAGGTTTTGTGCAAATGAAAACGAATACCCTCAGCTGACTGGGTAATTGAATCAGCTAGCATGGTTTTTTTATGATTCACAAGGAAAAGTGTCTATTGGGTTTCATGCCAAAGTGGAAATGCCCAAGGCATGGGTGGAATCAGAGCACAAAAGAGAGGAAAGGATGGGAAGGAAAGGTGAAGACCCTGACATGTGTGGATTTTATTCAAAGGCCTGGAGGGTTTAGTTTAGTGTGAGGACACTTTAAAGAAATTCCACACAACTTTTAAAATCACACATTTCAACCTAATGATAAAATACACCAATCCCCACTTAATATGCATCAACAAGAACAACAAGAAAAGTTGATTCCGTTATAAAATTTAAACAAGTGTAAAGCATCCCAGCCAGTACAAAACAGCAACATTGGCTCAACCAATAGAATTATTTTGGGGCTGGGTTTTATTTTTGTCCGGACCAATGACAGTCAGTGTTTTTTTTTTGGGGGGGAGACCTGTTTGAAAACAGTCATGATTTTTTGTAATTTTTGCTGTTTGTGGATGCACCAACTAGGGCTGCACGATATATCGCATGAGATTGTCACGCGCATTTCGTCAGTAAAGCCGGTTCCCTGATTACCGCTAAATCACCATCACCTGCTTTCAAATGGAGCGGCATTTAATAGACAGAGCCGTAGATCACTGAAAAGCCACGCAATATCGCGTTCATTATCGAAGGCGATTCATCTGCGATATGAACGCGATATTGCGTGGCTTTTCAGTGATCTACGGCTCTGTCTATTAAATGCTGCTCCATTTGAAAGCAGGTGATGGCGATTTAGCGGTAATCAGGGAACCGGCTTTACTGACGAAATGCGCGTGACAATCTCATGCGATATATCGTGCAGCCCTAGCACCAACATTATACACTTCACTATTGATCACTGCAATGGGTTATAACAGATAGCTAATTTTTTAATGCAACAACATGTGCATGTGATTATATGTGCTCCTGCAAAAATTCATAGCCGTTTTTGTCTGACAGCTTTCGTTAACACCCAGTGTCTCGGTGCAGACATTCATTAGGGGTGTTTATCTGGGCGAGATCTGACATAGTGGGTTTCAGTTTTGAACATAACCTTAAAGCAGAATTTAATACAAATGAATGATTTTAGGACATATTGAACATGTCTGAACTGGTGGGAAATTCTTCTTAGTTCTTCTTATGATCTTTCTAAACAGCCCAAAGCTCATATTTAAAGTATCAAAGCCAACGTTTTACTTACAGTATATGCTTAATCCTTTCCATGTGCAACTTGGAATAGTTTGCCCATATATGATATATTGCATGCAGCTCATCTCTCTCCTAGTTAACTTACTGTTATTAATGTGAAGGCATTCAAGTCACATGAAAGCTGTTGTATGGTTTTTACAGGTCACAATGATGTTAAGCTAAACACATTTTTAACACCTGCACCATTACTCAGAACACCTTACAGCTTTCTCTGACATATTTTAGTGGCTAAAACATACACACACACACAAATGCTTCCCCCGTTATCAAGGCACAAGCAAGAGTGTGTCCAGCAGCTGGCTAATATTACACTTTAAACAAATTTTCTCTGCAACTATTTCCCAAACATCCTCTGTAGGTCAGAAGCACATGCAATCTCCCTTCTGTTGTCTTTCCTTTCTCCATTCCATCCTCCTTAGTTCTCCTTCTCTGTTTTTTCCCAAAAAATTCATATATTGTACAGTATATAATATCGTAATTTGCTCCACTCAGACATCTCACACAGGGATCTATATATAAAATCTCTCAGAGTCGCTGAAGTATATGATTTATTCAGCTCAAGTTACATTTGATATTTTCAAAGCTGCAAATAGGCAGAATGGAAAATTTTATTGCTCACAGGTTGTTCTCTCATAGCTCAGGAGACTCAAATTCTCAGTTATGTTTCATTAGCTTTGTCTTAGATTTAATATTCCTTAGGAGAAACAAAGATAGGAACAAATGATACAGTTCTTGGCTTACAGTAAGAATATAGAGTCTGTAAAATCAATGTGGATAGCACAGCTCAGGCCCTGTTTACACCTCGTATTAAGATGCGTTTTGGTCGATTGGATCACAAGTAGATGAGGGAGACATTTCCGTTTACACCTGGTGCTTTAATCCCCCTCTTTTGTCCACTTTCAACCACTTCTGTCCTGATTTCTTCGAGGGGAGGGTCTGTAGTAGGAGGGTAAATGTATGGGCTTTTTCAGATCTTTCGATCTAATGGACAAAATAAGCTTGCATAATTTACATATGAGCACAAAAGGAGATGACATACTTACACCGAACACTGTGAGAGTTAGAAATCAGGAATGGTGAGAGAACATTGTGTTTGGTACATTTTTTTGTCTTCAAACCAAATTTGGGTTTTCAGCCGACAAAGTTTAAATCATGTCTGGTTAGTGCGCTTCCCATAATGTTTATGTGTTAGGTCAGTACTGTAGGTCGAGAGTAGGGGTCTTTTATGGCTGTTTGAATGCATTTGACCACATGAGCGTTTCCACTATGAAAGCAATCTGGTCTAATGCGTTTTCGACTACCTCTGGAAGTGGTCAAAATTGTGATCTGATCGACCAAAACTAATACCAGGTGTAAACAGGGCCTCAGATCATTTGATGTTGAAAGACAAGAAAATAATAAGAGTTCTTCTTGAATTGTTTGATTGGATTGAAGACTTGCAGGTATTTTTGATACTTTTTTGAGGGGATTATTAGTGTATTCTTTGGTCTTCATTTGATAACATTGCTGTCTAGGAGAAATAATTGAGCATTTATAAAAAGCTTTATTTATTCATTAGATAAGCAGATGAATAAATCCCACTTGTAATCTCCCAAGAACAAACAAAAATGAACACTTCCAAATGCAGTGTTTACATTTGGATTCTGGAACTCAGAGGAAACTGGTTTCCTGACAGATATCGACATATCATTGCTGTGGAATGTGGATGATACGGTATGACACATTGTAAACAAATAAAAACACTGTAGTTGGAATGTGGATTTATATTTTAGCCAAACCTCATTTTAAGATGCTGTCAAAACACATATGAATTACATTACTTTTGTGTGTCGTTGTACATTCAAATATAAACACGCCCGTATAGACGTATTTCAGTTGTTTATCTGTTCTAACGTGATGTCAACCAGACTTCTGAATGTCACTGCTTATATGTATATGAGCGTATGTGTGTTTATCTTTCTTGCATGTTTCAGATCTCTGCCGCTCAGGAGAACACAAAACACCTCGGCCACATCAAAGAATCCCACTGTCTGGTCTCTAAGAAAATAATAAATAATTCTATGCACTCACGCTTGCCAATCGTGAAAAAGCGACGGGGTAAATAAACACATTACAGAATGAGAGAAAACTTTGCTCGGCTGATTACATGTTTTTAGTGCAATTGTGGCTAAATGGATTTTTCCCGTTAAGTGTTTACCTATGGAAGAGTGAGACTATGTAGACTGCCACAGTGTTTATTTACAGGGAATTCACTCAAGGCTGGTTGGAAAACGACCTGTGTTCGGTTGCATTTGTCAGAAAAATACAAACAGCAGATATCAGGGCATCTTTCTGCCTGCTTTGTCAAAACAGTGATTGTTTTTAGTGCAGTGCCACAGAGGAGGGGGCAAATGGTCGGGTATCTGAACCAGTAAAATTAAACAAAGAAACATTAATGTTCTGATCAAGATGTGGAATTGTTCTGATTGTTGTCGGTGAGAATTAGTGCAGGGTGTGAATTTTACTTCTGGGTGGATGGAGTGCTTTTAATGGCCCGGTCGTGAAGAATGCTGAAGGTTCTTTTCAATCTCATGGGGAGTATGAGGAGGAATGTGTACCCATACATTTATAAAGGCTGTGTGATGTGAAATGAGAGGGAGTAACGCTAATGCTAAACCCAGTTTGACATCAAAATGTCTTTGTTTAAACTGTAAAATGACCCTGTCCTCATATGCACATATATGCACAAGCACACAAATACCGTTCACATGTATATGTCAAGCAGGGAAAAAGGACTTTAAACTGTCCAAAAGATGGGCAGTTTGTTAAAAAAAAAAAAAAAAAAACTTCTCTAATGCTGATAAATTAATTCACATTTTCAACTAATCTGCATTTCCATCTTAGTATCATACAGACAAAATGCAAGTCAAGTTCTTTATTTCATAGTATAAAGAAATTCCTTGTAATACATCCAGATACTTAATAGGGAATTTACACACAGAAATACAGAAGGGAAAAGACTTGCACAAGCATCCCTACATGCATATATATACTATGTAAATAATATGGTATTGTGTGATGTGCAAAACTATATATATTCATAGTCCTTGTAATGCAACAATACAAAACACTGACCAGGAAATGCTCAACTCATATAAGAATAGAATAGAATATGTTAAATAATTAAAATCGCCACATATGTTTTTGCATTATTTGGACTTAAGTTGCATTATTCAATTTGCATTGTATCAAACCATTATGTCTTTAATTTACTGTACAGAAAACATTTCCTCTCTCTTTTAAGGAACTGTCTATGTTATAGATGGAATATCTGTGTGTGGCATGTTTCGTCACCCATTCCAAAAACCCCCAGTGGACCTTCATGGTTGATAAAACCCCCACAATTCCTCAAGTAGTTGACTCGGCGTGATTTCATTATTGATTCTTATCCTAATAATTGATAAGGCTGGATAGCATGGCATGTTACATTGTGGGAGTGCTCAGCCAGAGGCCTGGCTCATAGACTGTACTAATGGCATGATTGGCTAATCACTCTTTCTCTCTCTTAGCACTAATAAGTTGTTCAGTGTGGGGAATGGGAACTAAAAGGTCCCTTGGTGTAGTGTTGGCTCTGAGCCCTCAGAGCAGTAGATCTCCACTACAGATTACTGCAAAAATTACTCACAGATTTCTCTCAGCATTCTGGCTTTTAGCTATGACAGGGATAGATGGAAGCTGAATTGTCTTGCTGTTGGTAAATGAAGACTGTTTTATAACAAAATTTGAAAAATTTACCACACTTCCTAGATTACACATTCAAACACTAATGTCCAAATCATATTCTATGCATATATGTGACTGTGAATGTGAGCATTTCAAGGTACAGTATTATGCAAGCTCAAATTTATGCATTGTTGCCTTAGGCTTAGGAAATGTGTCAGAACATGTATAATGTGTTGTATTCTCATCATTGCATTGCTACATATCATAAATGGGATCTCTATAAAATCTCAATTGTTTCTCTTAGACATCAAATAGATTAAATTAAAGGATTAGTTCACTTTCAAATGAAAATTATCCCAAGCTTTACTCACCCTCAAGCCAAGAAATATTAATAAATATCCTGACGCATCTGAGCTTTATAATGGTAGTGATCAATAAGTATGAGCTGAAGAAAGTGTCTCCATCCACATCCACCCATCATAAACGTACTCCACATGGCTGGTTAATAAAGGCCTTCTGAAGCGAAGCGATGCATTTGTGTAAGAAAAAAATCCATATTTAACAAGTTATGAAGTAAAATATCTAGATTCCGCAAGACCGCCTACAAAAAAAAAAACGGATCTGGCATCATGTCAGTTAAGCTTTTTCTGTAAGTTGAATAGGGAAGGTGCAGGAAGTAGCGTAAGCTTTTTGAACTGCAAGAGTTTTTCACTTTCATCATAAGTGGAATACAGAAGGCGGTCTGGCAGAAGCTAGATATTTTACTTCATAATTTTTTTTTTTTTTTTTTTTTTTTTACACAAACGCATCGCTTCGCTTCAGAAGGCCTTTATTAACCCCCCAACGTTTATTAACGCTCATACTCGTTGATCCCACGCACCACCATTATAAAGCTTGGATGCGTGAGCCAGGATATTTATTAAAGGTGCCGTAGAACGTCTTTTTAAAAGATGTAATATAAGTCTAAGGTGTCTCCTGAATGTGTCTGTGAAGTTTCAGCTCAAAATACCCCATAGATTTTTTTTAATTAATTTTTTTAACTGCCTATTTTGGGGCATCATTAAATATGAGCCGATTTAGGCTGCGGCCCCTTTAAATGCTCACGCTCCCCGCCCACGGAGCTCACGTTTGCCTTTAACAGCATAAACAAAGTTCACACCGCTAATATAACCCTCAAAATTGTTCTTTACAAAGTGTTCATCATGCAGCATGTCTAATCGTGTAAGTATGGTATTTATTTGGATGTTTACATTTGATTCTGAATGAGTTTGAGGCTGTGCTCCATGGCTAAAGCTAACATTACACACTGTTGGAGAGATTTATAAAGAATGAAGTTGTGTTTATGAATTATACAGACTGCAAGTGTTTAATAATGAAAATAACAACAGTCTTGTCTCCGTGAATACAGTAATAAACGATGGTAACTTTAACCACATTTAACAGTACATTAGCAACATGCTAACGAAACATTTAGAAAGACAATTTACAAAAATCACTAAAAATATCATGTAATCATGGATCATGTCAGTTATTATTGCTCCATCTGCCATTTTTCGCTGTTGTTCTTGCTTGCTTACCTAGTCTGATGATTCAGCTCTGCACATCCAGACATCCTGCCCTTGTCTAATGTTTGAACATGAGCTGGCATATGCAAATATTGGTGGTGTTATGTTGAGATTCGCCTGTTTGTCGGAGGTCTTTTAAACAAATGAGATTTATATAAGAAGGAGGAAACAATGGAGTTTGAGACTCACTGTATGTAATTTCCATGTACTGAACTCTTGTTATTTAACTATGCCAAGATAAATTCAATTTTTAATTCTAGGTCACCTTTAATATATTGTGTTCATAAGAAAGAAGAAAGTCCTATACACCTAGGATGGCTTGAGGTTTCAAATTGAGACTCGCTATTCTCAGAAAAAAAAAACAAGGTTATATCTCAATGTCTCAAACTGATTTGCCAAGAGTCTGCAAATAAATGTTGTTACATTTTTCATCAAATTATTTCAATTATCTGTTCTACAATGTCCATGTTAATGTTATACTGTAGCTCTGTACTCTTACTGTATGTCAACAACTGTCTCATTTGTGTCTATTTTTTATTTTTCTTAACTTTTAAAGAAACACCTGAGACAAGGTTGAAAATTCTTAAAAGTAATTCAACTAAGAACTCCACTAAGCCTCCTGAACTAAAATATTTCTGATTAAATTTCCTCTGGATGCAAGAAAAGATATCTGGTTTAATGGCACTGACATGTGAAGGTTACTATTGTCCACTTTAGTTATTGACTAAAAAAAACAAAAAAAAACAAAAACAAAAAAAAAGCTCTTAAAAAACTATTTTTGTCAGCTAGTAGCTAAGGTAGCATTTCTCTCTCTCTAAAACTGAAATAAAATTATTAAAACCTATGCAGACAAATAAAAAAAAGACAAAACAACAAAATTGCTAAAACTAACTGAAATTAAAATAAAATAAAAAAAATAATAATAATAATTCAAAATATTAATGAAAACTACAATAGCATCTCAATAATACAGTAATCTAAAATGACTCTGTCCCTTTGAGTTCTAAGGTTTGTTACTGTAGCACTTGCAATGCATTAGCCAAGTATTCACTTCTTGGTTTGTCCACTTGCATGGAGTAAGTTTCTGGCCTAACTCACACATACACTTATAGACAATACACAAAAGGTTCTTTCCAGGGGAATATTCCACTTATTTCGTCTTTGGCAGCGTTTTGGGACAGCAAGCCACTTTTCTCAACAACACCCAGTTGTTTTTACACAGACTGTCCTGCATTTTATCCAAAGCACATCCCAAAAAGGTCAGTGAGCATTCAGCGTAGTCTTCAGCTTTTAGGAGTTTCTGCACCAGATTAATCACAATATTTCAGTTGCTTACAGTATATTTTGCCAAATAATACAACTGCATGTTATAATCCCCATCAAAAGGGCTTTATGTTTTGATTAATATACCCAGAAGGGCAGCTGAGTTTAGATTTCTTTCTGAAGTTCTTAGAGTGCAGTATGTCATGATGAATTCATGGAAAGGGGAAAGTATAGCTGGGCTCAGTTTCAACCACATGTATGTAATGCTACTCCAAATGTGGAAGTGAAAAAATCAAATCAATTGAAGGGTGTCATTGCTCAGTGCTCTCACTCTCTCCCACTCTGGCAGTCCTGCTGGCCAAAGGCTCATACAATGACTGAATTGTGCCTCACATTCTGTATAGTAACAGGCTTCTGAATTTATTGTATGTGTCAGCCTTCATAAAGAACTATGTAAGTCACAGCACAAATGAATGACATTAGCTATCGTTAATGACGTATGCAACCAGAGGGAAGTGACTCATATTGAGACCTCGACCGAGCCTTGATTTTACAGTGCAGTAGTGACTATTTTTCGGTGGCATTGGATTCTTTGGTATGCTGAGTGCCTTCGAAATGAGACACAGGCAGTGTTTTTGAAAGAATATCTTCAAGTTGCGTCGCTACCATAGACATCAATGATTATAGCCAAACTATAAAATTTTATCCCAGTACTTCTGTGATGTTTGTAAAACAGAAATAATGATACTGTGTAGTTGAAAAGACTGTATGTGAAGCTGTTTCATACCTATACATCTCTGGCTCAATGGCAGCGATAGTCATTTAGGAGTAAGATTGTGTTGGTGTTTGAATCGAGATTGATAGCTTTTAATGAATGATTGTGCAGCTTAAACTTATAGTATAATATAGTAAATATATTATACTTGTAGCGCAAATACTTATAAATGTAGTATAGCCTGCTATAATAATTGTAAGTAACATTTTATAAGTAAAATATATTTAATTATAATAAATAGTATAAGGTACGAGAGGCTGTGCTGTATCGTGAATAAGTCATGGCTGAAAGGCGTTGTTAGGCATGACTCAAAGCAGTGTGCCTACAACCCCTTCAGCCGTGACTTATTCACGATACAGCACCAGCCTCAAGTACCTTATTGCTTTTATAAAATGGTTACCACACAATACAAATATTAAAGCCAAAAAATATAAGTATCAATGCAACTTTCATGAAGTAAAATTACTAAAAGCCTTCCTTCCACCGGAAAAAATAGTCCCTGACTGTGAACAGCAACAGAAGTTACATTATTACGCCATTAGATGGTGGCAAATACTGTCTTTATGAGTGAGTCACTCAGAAGCTAAGACTTTTATATTGAAAAGACTGAATTGTTGTGAACATGGAACAAGACGCAACTGACAAATGCTTTAACTAGTGCTGTCAGTCACAGGAAAACATACAGTTTACGTTGCTAAGAGTGGTTGCTAAGGGTGTTGTGTAGTGATATACAGAACCGTTGGGTGAAGCGGTCAAAGACGTGTTTTATCGTGAATAAAACACAGCTATTGACCAATCAGAATAAAGGACAGGAACTAACCGTTTTATAAATAAAAATAAAATATTCTTAAAAAATACGTTAAAATAATGCAAATCGATGACTTCAAGAAATGCATACTATCGATTAACAATCTTGGATAGTTACAGTACATGTAAATCTAGTAGGTCTGTCTTTAACGGTTAAGTTTTCATTTCATACCTGTCAAAAGTTTGGCCCATGGTGGAGTCAAGAAAATGAGGAGCCATGGTGGAGGCTTGGCAGCTGGAACAAGGGGACGGCTGACCGAAATGGAGCTACTGGCTGTGGAGACCCAGGCGAAGACAAAGAACAGAAGGGACTTTATTTAGACAATCACTCTCCCAATCAATCAGACTAGGGCTCCACTTCTTCTTCTCAAACTCCAACAGTATTCCCTCAGAAACTGACGTTGTAACCAGCTCACACACCTGGTCAGATGATTCTTCGGGCTTGGGTTCTGGGACAGTATTGAGCTCAGGCTTTGGCTGTGGTTTGTGGCGGGCTTAGGCTCTGAGTCTGGGGTGGGCTCAGACTGGTCTGTCTCTGGGCTAGTGGCTGCAGAAGGTGCGCTGTTTTCCTCCTCACTCTCGCAGATGGTAAAGCGGGAACCGTTGGGGAGGAGTACCCAGTCCACGTACTTTTGAAATGTCCCTCAAAAGTCTGTCACATGGACAAACATGCAGTCAATCGTCATCATAATACACAAGATGGTACATTCCAAGAAAACCCGCATGTGGGCCTGGTTCCCCTGCAAGAGGATAATTTTAAAGGCTGCTATCCATCTTTCTGTCACTTCTTGCTGGGTACCAAATAAAGATGAATGCAGGATCTAAACACAAGCAGTATTTATATGGATAAGTTATAAGGCAGGAACACACCAAGCCGATGCCGACGAACTAGTGGCGATGAAAGCAGACTGCGGGTTTGGCTCATGTCGGCAGCGTCTGGGTCCAAAGTTGCCCTGGCTGACACACCAAACCGACGCTCGGCAGCTGACGACCAATTAGCACGTCCATTCTGCGCCTTGCGCAAGATGAAATGCCTTTCCATACCAGCAGGTGGCAGTAGCTGAACAGCCAATCAGAATGATCAAATGGCCCAACAAAAAAGCAGACGAGGACCAACTTCAGCCGACGGTGCGTTTGTGCGGAACACACTGAGAAAACTTAGGCCAACAAACAAAAACTGCCTGACGGCCGACTGTCGGCTTGGTGTGTCCCTGCCTTTATTTACACTGAATTTAGGAAAAATGAACAGGAACAGAACAACCAGCTTAAACACACAGGTCAATGAAACTAAGCCTAAATTAACAACATAACCAAATGTTCGGCAGCAGCATGTCTACTAATAGCGAAGCTGTACATTTAACTGCTTCAAAAACAGCAACGTTATTATCTCGCAACTGATAATTGATGTGCAGCTTTTCAGTTACTTAACTATTTTAGGCTACTGATAAAGTTTCTGTGCTTGTGTATATTTCCCTGTGTGCTTCTTTACCGTATGTGTGTGACTTGGGTAAAGTTGGTTTTATATTCGCACATTCGGTCATCCGTATTCATAAGCCTTGTTAATCACACTACATTGGACGTTCAGTGGACATTCACAAGTAAATATGCCATTAAAACAATACTTGCCTATTTTGATCGACTGTGAAAAATGTAAGTTGACAATTGTTGGTTGTCAATATCATGTCGCTGCTTAAAATTCACAAACATTAATTTATTGCACATTTATTGGAAAGTCTGAATTTATCAGAAGTCCGAATGTGCAAATATAAAACCAACTTTACCCAAGTATGTGTGTGCATTCGTATGGGAGAAAGATGGGGAGAAATAGTTTGTTTTCATATTATTCGTTATATTTATTTGCTTGGTCACTGGTCAGTGTGTTTGTGGGTTTTTATTTATTTATTTATTTTGCTGTTGTAGGCTGTAGGCTACCTTTGAAATAATATAAATAATTTGGTAATATGTAATATGTAATAAAGTAATATGGAACTGTAATGCTGTTTCCTGAAAAATAATTGCACACCTTAGAACATTCATCAGTCAATCAGAATTGATCATTCAACAGCTCCATATAAAATGGAAGTTATTCATAACTCATAATGTTGCGCAATGATGGTCAGTCGCACGCCATCTTTTGATATCAAATGACGTGCTGCTGAGGTCGGACTCGGGATTAAAGGTGCTACAGAGGATATTTTCGTCGACTGAGAAACCAAAGACTTAGTGAGTTTTTGAAATGAGCGCATGCGTAAGAACAACCCCCCTCCTTCACATTTCGAGGGAATGCCTCCCAAAACTCGTGCACGAGTATTGGAACACGAGTGTTTGTTTACCACCGGCATTCGCTGTGTCATGTTAGTGGATTCATTATGTCGGACTCACCGCAGGTAACTCATAATCTGCAGTTGTTACTCCTGACAAAAACATTGCATGCGGCGCCTGTAGAGTGTGGAAAGTTACTGGAACGCGCACGTCTCTCACAAGGAACTTCATGGCAGTGATTGACAAGCCAGAGGGCCAATCGTTTACGCAATGATCGCGTTAAACGATTGGCTGATGTTTTTAAGGCCCTACCTCATGCACAGATGATGTATATTAATATTATTCCTTTCAGTGCACCTAATAAATAGTCTTTTATCAGTTAGTAAAGACAGTTTCAAGTAATATTGCCAAAATGTATAAAATAAAACATCCTCTGTTGCACCTTTAATCGATCTAATCCAAGCTCAAGCGCCGTTCTAGTCATTATTTTCATGTAGGGGGCAATGAGAAGTCTGGAACGCAGCGTAATTCTCTCGCATTTTATTCAAACCGAATTTAGTTAATCATTATATATATATATAATTTGTATATATGTATGTATATATATATATACACACACACACACACACACACACATATATATATATATATATATATATATATATATATATATATATATATATATGTATGTATGTATGTATGTATGTATGTATGTATATATACAGTAATAAATAAATTGCTCGGCTCAAATGACAGTATCTCCAACTCATGGAAAATGTGTGAATATGTTGAAGCGTGCTTTGCTCTTTTGCGATTCCAGCCCTCCCCTCCCTGCACGCGGCGCTAATTGGCGCTCTCTGCTCGAGCCAGCAGACACGAGCGCCACAGACGCGGACACCGCAGCCAAATTCGCAGAGTCCAGACACACTGAGAGAACAGTTCATTAGTCTTTTTATTTGTTTTCGTTGTATGTGTCTCCCCTCAATTAAGTTGAAGAGAGCTTAGTTTGAGAACAGCGGACACGTCTTCAAGATATATCAAGCATGACTTTGGATAATAACGGGTCTTGAAGTGTCAAACTGCGCCTCAGACTTTCAGAAAATAACGACAGACACCAGCTCTCACAGGTACCCTTTATTATTAATATTTCCTCATTTTATTGCATTTCAGTGATAAATATTGGGCAGAATAGCACCAAAACCTAATCAAAATGCCCATCTTCAGCAGTTCAGACATATTTTGATGAAGTTTTAAGGTGCATCACTCAGAGTAAGTGACAGTTAGTGTCTTATGACGGGCGATTGTCGATTGCGATAATCTTTCCTGAATTATATTATGTTATTATCACATCTTATTATTATTATTATCACGTCTTCTCTGAATGATACAGACTTTAGGGTATAAAATGATTTGCTGACTCTCATGAGGATACATATTTACAGTGATGTTTATTGAGGTTGTGGATCATGGTTCTCCCCCTTTCTCTTCTCATGTTATTTTTAGGTGATAGAAAACATGTTTTATTTCTGAATATTTAAATCCCAGCTGCGATTTATTAAACATTATCTTATAGCAACTTAGTGTAAAGCAAATATTTGACTTTAACAAGTGTGTAAAGCAATTATAAAACGGCGTCATTACAAAAGCACACATGCATTTATCAACACATGCTTGCTATTGTATAGATGCCCCATTTTATTATTTATTTACATATATTATTATAAATATTTATTTTATTTACATATACATTTATTTTACATTTAATTTATTTCCATTTATAATTTCATTTATATATTGGTTAATTTAATCAATTATATATATATATATATATATATATATATATATATATATATATATATATATATATATATGAGCCCATGTGTCATCCTTTCCTGTGCCCATTGCAGTTTTCTTCGCTGTGAATGATTTGCTAGTCAGTTGCAGGTGGAATTAGAGGATTGGGACTTGTGATGGGTGTAGCATGTGCGTAGGATGTAATTTTAAGTTTCAGAAAAATGTGTTCTGATGTAGGCTCCATGGGGCAGACTATGTGGCATTGTGTCACCAAAGTGTGGACTTGAAGGAGGAGGACCACAAAGGCTCAGAGCAGCATTTGGCACAGTGTCATTATCATTCTAGAGAATTTACCTTATGTCATAAGTAGTTTTTGTTTACATGTTTTAAATCCATTATCTAACTTTTATCAACTTTTAGAAGTAATGTAGCATATTGATTGCCTCAAAACATGGATTAAAATCCACAAAAACTCCCATGGGCGACTTTAAATTAAGGAAAAGATTAATAAGGTTATGAAAGTAGATAAGGTTTGTTTTCAAACGGCTGGCCAGATTTTCTGGTGAGGAATGTTTGATGGGAGTAAAGTGTCTGTTGTGTCTGTCAAGGGAATGAAAGATGGGAGATTTTCAGTCTGCCTCTGGTCCTCCTCACACGTCCACGCCAACAGCTGAGCTGGGATTGGCATTAACTCTTGACTCTGTGGTTCTTCAGAAGAGTAAGAGGACTAAAGTAAGTCAGGACGTAGTACTTGAGTGCGTTAGAGAGGGCTCTTTCTCTTCCCAGCGGTATTTCCCTCGTGTTAACGGTCCGGATAATACCTCTCTATGATGCACGCAGACTTTATGGAAACTCTCTCTCACACGCCCCACCGTTTTATGGGGTGAGACCAAGAGAAAGTCTCAGTCATAAGCCAGATGTAGTATACACACACTTTACTGACTATGTGAGTGTGTTTCTTATTAGGTATTGACTGATTAAAATAAATATTAGCAGTTCATTTATCTATATTGACTTTTTTTTAGTAAAACACAAGCATAGCTGTTTTTATTTCATTTGCCTGAACAAGCACATATGCCGTACAGTATAGTTGTACCTGTGTTCTCAATATAATGTTTTGCTTTGCTTTGCTTAGCTTAGCAAGCTGGACTTCTGACATATATTTGAAGAGGAAAACATGATACCAGAGAGGGTGGGGAGCTGGATTTCCTCTGTGTATGCTGAAGAATCAAAGTAGGGCGCTAAGTGGCAGAGTGATGGATTCTAGTTGCTGTGTGTGTGTGTGTGTGTGTTCGTGTCTAAGTGTGTTTACTGTACGTCTGTGTAGCATAGTGCCACCTGGGTGTTAAAAGGCTCTAGCACAGAAGTGTGATTTTTTTTTTTTTTTTTTTTTTTAGACTTCTGTCTCTCTTTCTCGTACATTTTCTCTCTGTCTGTCTCGCCTCAACGTCTCTCCTCACTACATCAGCAGTATATGAGGCAGTAAGACAAACCTTTGATTCTTTTAAATCCCAGATTTCTTGACTCATTTAGAAAGTAGTAGGCTGTGCCCTAGTGCAGGAACTTCTGTTTAAACTCATTGAAAGAAAAGAAAAAGTGATGCTTGCCATACAAAAGTGCCATCATAATGTTTTCACTTGCTTATACACATGTCCCAAAACACCATGTCATTTGGTACAACCACTATAAAACATGGAAAATGTTGTAATATTTTTTAAAAAAACTTGTGCTAAATATAAAATGTTTGATTGTTCTTTTGTATTTGATATCAGCCTGTTAGCATTTTTTGAAAATATCGTCATTTGATATAACCAAAAGTGTCAGTCGGTAAAACCGAAATTTTGGCTAAACCGAATGACTTTTTTGGTGACAAATTTTGTCCATCTTGTAAAAAATGACAACAGCAGTGTTAATTGATTTTAAAAAAAAAACACATAATCTCATTGTTAACACTTGATAAAAACTTCAAAATTAATTATATCTCCATTATGTTTTATCACTTTTAAAAACCTTTTTCGTCAGTGACCCATTTCTCACAGCCGATTGGTCCAGTTTTGATTTGCGATCTCTTAGACGGAATAAAACCTCCTCCAGATGGTTTTGGTTCCATGTAGTGTAAGTTACCATGACAGTGAACACCACTAAAAACCAGTCCATCTTCTTAATCCTGAAAAACCAGAGTTTGCTTAAACTAAACTTGTGTAGAGCCACTAAAACTGGCTTCATAAAATAGGTTTTGTAACAGATCTATTATGTTTTGGACACATACAACCCTAAGTGTGTGAATGTTTGTATCCTAAAATGACTGTGTTCAGCTTTGTCTCTCTCAAAGGGCTCCTGTCAGCGGCCTCACACACCTGAGCACCCTTGATAGAACACAGAATGTCAAATCCCTCGTCTTTTATCCATCCTTCACACGGCCTAAACCTTACACCATCCGCCCCCTCTTCACCTGTGTGTGGATAACAGTAAAGTTTTTAATCCGCTCACTCCAAACACAGCTAATCGACAGGAGGCATTATCCGAGCACTTTGTCTGCTCTCAATTACGGCTATGGAGGTTCCAGGATGTATTGAATTACTCATAATTCCCTAAACCTGTCACTCACAGACAGACAGACAGAGTGTCAGGTATTCCGGGCATATAATGAGGTTTGGGAATGTTGGCAGGGAGGAATTTCTTCACCCTCTTTCTGCTCTCTGTCATTAGATATGCACCTGGCTCTCCTTGAGCTAAGTGCAGGTATGAGAGCTAAAACATGTCCTCCTTTAAAGATGAGAAGGGGGATTAAAAGCATATCATTAAACATGGACTTGGCTCAAACAAACAGGTCTAAAGACAGAGCTTCGCCCTTTTTAATGTTTGCAGAACACAATTGAAAGCTTTTTTTTACTGTACTCTTTCCTCTGTCTAACATTGTGGCGATACTTGATATGTTTTTCAATAGCCTTTACCATAACAGTGCAATGATCCATGGATGATGATGATGATGATGATGATAACCTTCTGAATGGCTGTGGATATAAAAATGTCAAACTTACAGACTGTAGGAGTTGTTGAGGATTAGAAATGAAATTTGAGATAAAATCGTTATGACATCGTCTGCTTTCGTGCTGGATGATTGGACATTTAAGTTGAGGCCAAAGGACTGTACAAAGTGTCATGCGAATACTATTCAGTGAGTTGAACTAAAGGTCTGCTTTTACTTTCGCTCCATATGTAAGCTGTCAGTCATTCAGTTATGTCTTGAGGCAATTATGTATTCATAACAAGTAAGGGAAATAAGATTTTACAAATGTTTTCATTATAGGTATTAAATATAGTTGTATACACATTACCGGGTTACAGAATCATGAATACACAGATTTTATACACACAAGAGGAGTTGTGACTAGAATAAATGTTTTTTGTAAAATGAGCCACTTTTTATATGAGTCTTTGTAAATGCATACAGTGAATATGTCATTGCGTTTGTGTGCACTGAAAATACTTAACTTCGAACCAGTAGTAGTAGTAGTAGTAGTAGTAACGGCTGTGATCTCAACGTGGCACACATCCCATAAAGGGACACCCCATGTAGAATAAAACAGCTTGTTCCAAAAGACTGACTGGAGTCTGGAGACTGATATCTAGAGTCTGTAAGTCATGTGAGCATTATTTTAATGATATTTCTTAAAAATTATGTTCATTTCTTCATGTAAAACTTCTAATTAGCAGAACTAAAAACACCTTTAAGTTTACATTGCACTGCAAACATGGAAAATGGTATTAGTATTTCTAAGAAAATTGATTATTGGGAAACCACGTAAACAATAAATTAATTGAAAATATAATTAATAATAGAAATACTAATTGTAAAAACTTTCACTTTACATTTACACCAGTAGTACCTCATGTAGCTATGGTGTGAAACCTTTATATGAATATTAAATAAGGACACATATTAAATTTGTTTAAAATTTGCTAAACTTGTTGGCAAAGGTTATTTTCACTAACTACTTTTACTGACCACAATTGCTAGATATTTTCCTTATATATTAAGGAAAATTACTTATATTAATACTTACATTTTGTGTGAATAGCATCATGTGTGAAAAGCATCTTTACACTACAACATTTCTTACAGTAGTCTGAAGAAATGCAGTTCCTGTTTATACTCACGCAAACATGTACCACTTACACTTAGTATAAATAACCTTTTCTTTATTTTGAGTAATTCAACTTCAGTCATTTAAACACAATTAGAGTCATGTGGAAAAATAAATGAATGCTGCCAAACTAACTTAGCTCCATTTCAGTTCAATCAAACAAACAATTTTTTTTTCCTTTTTATTTTTTCCTCTTTAAAGAACAAAATAGTAGCTGTACAGATGGCGACCATGTGAGCTGACACTAAGTATAGTAATATAACTGGGCTTAGCTTGTATAAATTATTGAAGCCAGAAAATACAGCCATATATCCGCAGAGCAATATTTCAGTGGTTATTCTGATGGGGCAAATGATAGGATGTTATTTATCTTCTCTAAAAACCAGTGTTGGTTTTAGAAAGTCCAACCGCCACCTTGAACATGATATGAATTTCTTGTGATGTAATGAAGACAAATTTTCGTTGTATGTTGTGATTAGTATATGAAAACATAACATGGCCTTGGTGTCTGCATGTGCTTATGTTGATATGAATATTATTTACACAGAGCAAGGGGTAACACTTACACCCGACTATGACCACAGTGAAAAGACTGACCCCTGCCAAGAACAACACAAATACGTAACCTGAGCTCATAATAATGAACTTGCTCTGACCTTTTGTAAAGCTGAATGATATTGTAGTTGACTGTGTCTGTGGTAGGTGTAGGAATCTGTCCAGGAGATGTTTGCATGACACAATAGCTGTGATGTCAAATCAGATGAAAAATGTGTCTTTCTGGAGAAGGAAGAAAACATAAAAAAAAAATACATGGGAAAGAAGTTCTGTTGTTTGATATATGAACTTCCAAGACTCAGGCATTACCCAAGAGCCCCCATGCAGATTTCGTTGTGACATTTGCTCTCTGAGATAGCTCCCTCAGCCCCTTTAAATCTGCTCTACATGTCACGGATGCTGTATAATCATTCTTAATCAAAGCTATCTGTGATGCCTTCATATTCTTTAAATAAACAGACAAATCTGACTTATCTTTATGTTAGCGTTAGATATATGTATATCTGTTGTGTGTGTAAATGTGCAGTAATAAAGTAAATGTGCATGTCCTTAGCGACAATGTATGTCTTTGTCAGAGACATCTAAAAAAAAAATAGATTAACAGTGTTTCTGTACTGTTTATCAATGCAGTGGATATAGCAGTTGGTCATTAAAATATATGGACACTATTTTGGTTGGGCCGTTAGACGATGCCATTGTCCATCGCCGATGGCTGACAGACATCACGATGTTGAGCCGGCAACGAATTATAGGCTACTAGATTTTTTTACACAAACTAAACTACTGATTTTCAAATGGCATCCAGACTCCGGCATGTTTCCATCCAGACTGCAAGATGGAACGGTAGCACCATTTTACTGTTTCTAGTTGAAATGAGCAGCGCGTCAAAACAGCGGTGCAGATCACACCACAAGCACTCAGGATCATTTGTGGTAATGATATTTCAGTGCTGTATCCTCTACTAGTTTTATCTAAAGCCAAACGCGCTTCATTCAAGCCTTTTCAACTCTGTTCACGTTCTCTCTTTCTCCAGATGCGCGCCATATTAAAGGTGCATGTCCACTGGATTGGACCAGAGCGAACATTTTTAATTCATTCCAATTAAAGTTGAGCTTAACTCTCAAACGCGAACGTGATGATTAAACAAATTACCATAGTAACAAATGACTATGACCCCCCTGCCGATTGTCATTGTCCATCGCAATGTTTCACTGTAGACATCGTCTGATGCCAATTTGTTAGACATCGCCTAGCCCTAGACACTACTTGCATAAAACTCAGTATTGCGATTAATATTCCACAAATAAAAAGGCTAAATTAGGGCTGCACGGTATTGGAAAAAAAAACTGACATTGCAATATATTGTTTTTCGTGTGTGTGTGTGTATATATATATATATATATATATATATATATATATATATATATATATATATATATATATGAAGAGTTTGGTTCCAAAACGCGATAAACGCCATTTTCAAAAAAATCGAGTTTCCGCCAAAATCAGTATTGTATATGGTCAGTATTGAAAAGTCATTTATTAATTTTGCGCAAAATGCGATATCCGTCGTGTTATTCTGTCATGTTCCCTCCCTTTCTTTCCAAAATGCGACAAACACCAGTCTCCTTTTTCTCCAAAACGCGATATATCCGCTCTCAACCAATCACAGCGCACCATTCCACCCACTGTAAACATTGAAGGCTTTTTAAAAAGCCGATTTTAATAACAATGTACTTGGCAAATGTGTTTATTTAACAGTGCGGTGGCGCAAGATACTCTTTAATCGGTAATGACAAATAATTTATAACGTTAACAAGATGACCCGTTGAATTCATTTTGGGAGCGACGGCTGAATGTATTTTTAGTAAAATGTCTGTACATAAGATAAATATTGGCAAAGTTTAGACTCTGTCATATATGTGTGAATCAACTTACTTTGTTGTGTATTTTCAATTTGAAAAATAACTTTTATATTGATGGATTAATTGCATTTTGAAAAAAAAGTATCATGGATTTATTGCATTTTGGGGGAAAAAAATAACATGTTTTTATAATAAACTTTTTAAAATCAAAATGTAGATTTGAACTTTTAATGTTTTTATAACCAAAAGATGCTATGTGAAAGTTTGAAACAGAAAATAGTGGTTTTCATCTTGCCACTTTCTTGGTAAAGAAAACACCTTTTTACTCAAATTAATCAAAATGGAATTATTGCGTTTTGGAACCAAACTCTTCATATATATATATATATATATATATATATATAAAATACAATAGAACAAAGAATGAAATAAACAGTGCTTTATTGAATAATCAAATGTAAAATAACACTGCATCTTCACTGTATAATTTGAATATAATTAATCTTTGTTAAAGCTACAAAAGTGATTTTTCTCTTCATCTTTTGTTTGATTAACATTAATGACACTGACAGACGAAGGTATATTTGGCTGCTGTCACTTTAAGACCTAATGCACGGATCCAAAATAACGATACACATCCGTTTTCTTTAATTTTTTACATTTACTTCAGACATAAGCGACTGTGTTTATGAGGATACTTGCCAAGATGTGTATTTTGACAATTTTGTGTGTTTGTATCTGTTCAATCACAAAAAGACAAGAAAGAGAACTGAAATCGCTGTTTGTGCGTGCACAGAAAATGGCAAGCAAGTTCTGAATTGAATTCTTTTTCGCGTCTTCTCGCGCTTGAATGTTTAAACCCACTCACTTGTGGGTTTAAGTGAAAACTCACTTAAACCCTAGGCTAAATATCCATAACATTTTATTGCACAGAACTGTCATAGTCCTCACAAAATATAGAGACCACAAAATGATGTAAACATTGCTCAGTAGGTGAATTGATGTCTGACAGTATTTGTCTGAAAGTTATTGTTGAAGCCCTCACTGACAAGTCTCTTAATTAATTTCCTAAAACCCTGATATAAATCTACATAAATGCATTCATTCATTTGCCCAGAAGTTGAAGTCTCTCCATCCCCTCATTCATTCATTCATTCATTTGCTGGTTCCTTCATTCAAAATAATGGGACTGTTTTGAGAGCCCCCACTCTGGAGTGTGTGAATCCTTGGTCTTAGTGATTCCCTGCTGAAGGAAATCTCCTAATGAAGATGGACTACAACAGTTTTTTCACTCTCCCCCACAATTTCATGGCACTCTGTTGACTAATGAAGCAGAGATTCAGACATGATCGTCACCCCAGCCGCTCAGCTTTTACAATACTGTTTGTTGTAGAAGCAAGAAAGGGAGACGGGGACAGAGCATATGAGAGATGGTGTGAGAAAATAAAAGAAAGGCATTTGGAAGAAGGCTGAAAGTGGCTGCTCTCATCAAGCTGACCTTTTGTTTAGAGACAAACAGATTTAGAAAGCGAGAGAGAAAGTATGTGTGTTGGTGGACAAAAGAAAGGACTTGAATAGAGCAGCAGCTGATGCAGAGCTGCTGAAAATGCATAGACATGCCTGAAAGAGACCACAGTAAAGCAGCTGAACATTTGTTTGGGATTTAACAAGTCCTCAACACACACCTCCCACAGAGATGCCCAGCCACTCCCTTAGATGACTCTATCTAACTGTCCACTCCATCACAGGTCCGCAGGAGCAGAATTCTCCTCTCCAGTCATGAAGACTGCTGGGGAACCAGACAAAAAGCACCAGAGGAGCAGACATCAGCGTCTCCACCAGGTCGGGATGGGGCGGTTCTCCGGTGTCTGGTGGTCTGCCTTGATGATGCTCTTCTTCTCTCTGCCCAAGGTGGACTGCATGAAGGAGAGTGTGCCAAGAGTTAAACTTGGCTACAAAGGTAAAATGTGTCCTTATGTGACTTTCAAACTTTATTTAACATTCTCTTTATTCCTAAAAGCTTTTAATTTGCTTTATGTCGACAATTTCTTTTTAGAATTATCTGTTAAATCTTTAGTGTTTTGCTGAATTTACATGTATTTATTTTAAACATCTGCTGGAACATTTGTCATTTTTAAAGGATACATTTTTAAGTACATTTTAGAGTGTGATGAGAGGTTTACAACTCACTTGTATGAGGTCAATATTTAGACTGCACATATGACTGATTGAGTGTACATAAGGGATGTGCTGCATATCACAGTAGCAGTATGCAAGTTTTGTATATTGTATATACTTGACACACACACACACACGCACACACTTAGCTATCTAAATGATGATAAATGCCATAGACGTCTATTGTTTTTAATTTAAATGGTTATAGTTCAAATAATTCCTCAAATAAAACTTGTATCTTTAGTATAATACTTTTGCTTTATGATTTTTTTTTTTTTTTTTTGCAAATGAGTATGTCCTCAGTTGATTACAACAGTTCCAATCTGAGAAATTATCATTTCTAGCGTGGTTACTCTAACGTGATGTAGTGTTGCGCCGTCATGAAAGTTTATATATTTGCATGCATTTTTTAAGCCTGACCAGTTTAAACGTTTAAGTGAAGCATTAAAGAGCTGTGAAAGAGAACTCAATCAATTCGGTACTCACACGCTGTCTTGGAGATTTTTTTTTTAAACGTATTGCACTTAAACGGTCAAATAAACACAAATATATGGCAAAATGATTGTCTTGGCGAGTATTCACGTAAACACAGTAGGTTACATCTTAACTGAATATAAACAATTGGATATTTTGTCAAAATATTAAATCTAAGGCTGTCATGATTCCTCGATTAAATTCAAGAACTTGATTTAAAAAATACCGGAAGTAGCGCATTCCACAGACGAGAATCTATGAATCGCATATTAGACCATTTTAATAAGGCTGCCAGATGTATTATAACCATTTAAAAGCCATACTATAATATAGTGCTATTTTGAATTCACATAGGCTGTGATTCAATTAATTAAATATATTCAAATATATATAAATATATATGTTCAATATAAATATGCGCTTTCATTATTTTCATACATGTAGTTTACGTGCGTCTCAGAGTGGCTCTGTAAATGAAACGAACTGTTATCATTTATATGAGAGCTTCTCAAACTCCGATCTCTGCATAAGCTGTGAGTTTAGGTTAATTTTAAAATTCCTCTGGGAATGCAATGTGTGCCATTTCATCAGATTTGTAAGGTAAATGATTTATAAACCTACACCAACACAGGAGAATACAATGTTTCTAAATATGCAAATTGTTCATCCAGATTTCAAAATAAAAGTTTAAACCCTCGCTTTGAGTTTGTATGTTTTGATGTCCTCATATTCTTGTCCAAGAAAAACAGTGGCTGTAGCATTTCTATTGTAAAGAAGTGGCCAACTATTAAAGATTAAGTAAACATTTGTTTAAATGTCGTTTAGTCAATAATAAATAGGGATTTGATCTGCTGTAAAGTGTAACAACACTCTGCCCTGTGCAGGCATTTGTTATAATACATGATGTGCATAAGATGATTGTTTTTATTATGTATATTATGCATTTTAACAGTGTTGTTCTATAAAACTGTATGATTACTTGCTTTTGCTACTTTTTTTAAACCCAATATTATTGCCACGTTGTTATTATATATGTATTTTAAGTCATTTGAAAGGCTTAGGTCTTTGCTTATGTAACGGATGTAGACCAGTAAGAGCTGTGCATGTAAACCTCACTCCCCTGATCTCAAGAGGCGCTCTAGCAACTGATGCTAGAGACTGTGGTCTTTAGTCTCCTTCTTAGAGTGCCCGACTTCCATGCCTGCGGACCCAGGTTTGAGTCCCGCTTAGAGCAGGGCGGTTCATACAGGACTGGTTACACTTAGGTCTATTTTTATTACCACAAAAAAAAAGATCTGATCACTCGATTAATCGTCAAAATACCAAAATAATCATTAGTGACAGCCCTAATTAGATCCATGCATTAGGTCTTAAAATTACAAGCCTAACACTCATAATTAGTTTCTTTGTTTTTTTTATTACTATTTGCTTGTCTTCAATAAGCTTGTTTACTTGCATTATATCAACCTTATTTCAAGCAAAAACAATTACATTATGATATATATTGTTATCGTGAAATAAAATTACTCATATCGTGGTTCCCCTCTTGCTGCGTCAGAAGTTCTAGGACAAAATGGCCCTTTCATAATGAGAGGTAAAATAAGGCCACGACTACTTTGGTCTGGGATTTTACCCAGTACCTCACTGTAACTGGCTGCATCTCTTGTGGTATTTGCTAACCACTGTTGCATGCTGTTAGCACACTCCCTCCCTCTACCTGTGGTTGTGTTTGATCGCTCGACTGCAGCTGCGGCTTCAAAGGTTTGATAAGTCAATAAGGCGTTAACGCTCTGATCTCAACAGTGATCCCACGAGCACAGCACATTTTAGCTTATCACTGGTGTTAGTTGACAACACTGTAGCAGTGCCACAATGTTTGAGAGTTAAGATAAACGTATGACGCTATAAAGTGAGTGAGGCGTAAAAGAAACATCTGTTAAAAGTAACAACATGTCCATACTCATTTAAGTGCACTGACACATGGATTGTTAAAAGTCATGCATACTTTGTCCACAGTTGTAGATGCATGATAAATCTGCACTGAGTTTTACAGCTTTACAACATCAGTAGCACCACTGATTAGATACCATATTCTTTTCCAGAACGTGTTTTTGGTAGTGCTGACAATTGATAAAGTGTCCCTTTGAAATTAATGGTCTTTCTAACCAACAAGAAGTGATAAGTCTTTTCTCCATTTCTCACTTCTATGTTTGATCCCTGCCTCAATTTGAAAAGTTAACTGAGTATGGCGTTTGTTTTATGCCACTGAGGAAAATAAAATTGATGGCTCCCTAAAACTGACCCACAGCATGCCAGAACTACTGAAACAGAACCTCATCCATATAAGGAAACTCACGCCAATAAAAATATGAGTGACTGTAGTGAGCGCCCTGTTTATTTTCAGTTTCTTTAGCATAAAAATCCTACCTGCTGTGCGTCAGTTTGCCATATTTTAGTTGCTGTGCTGGGGAGAATGTAATGCGAATGAGTGGAAAGAACAGACAGCTGCTTGGCGTATGTTAGAAATGATGCTTTGTGCATTGACTGACCTCTGAAAAGATTTTCTTGACATTTCTACAATGAAAATCTGTACAGTATGTTGGTTTTCAAGTCCCATTTACAGTTTTTTTGTCAGTTTTTTTCTGATTTTAAGCATAAATCTCACTAGTGTTTTTAGTTAAAACACACAAAAAATGGCAATGGTAATGTACTCGGTTACTAACGTAACCTCGGTTCCCTGAGACGGAATGAGTACTGCGTATGGGGGAAAGGTCTCCTTTTTCCCGCTACTGAAGCCTTTTTCAATAATGCAGTGTAACTGCATCGTCATTGGTTCAGAGAAGTTGTTGAACCAATGATGGCATGGCGTTGCCACGCAAGCCTATGGCGACAAAGTGCGTGAAGAAGCCCGCCAAAATGGGCGGGGCTTATAGCTATATAAGCGGGCATTTCGCCATGGGATTTCAGGTCATTTGACTGAAGTGACGACACTGAAGCCGCAGCCTTCTGGCACGGCAAGTAGTGCAGTACTCGTTCCGTATCTCAGGGAACCGAGGTTATGTTAGTAACCAAGTACGTTCCCTTTTCGATACTTCACTCATACTGCGTATGGGGAACGAATTCAAACGCGCCGTGCCACGGCAGGGAACGACTGAACTTGTCTTGGACACCACAGGGGAAACAGAGGACAAATGAGAAGGCCGAAGCTGTCGAACCCAAGTGTTACACTTGCAAAGGGGAGCTAACTCCCGAAATGGCATGAGGCGGAGCTCGACAGAAGCCGCTGTATCATACCGAGAGGACCCGAGCTTGTAAGATCGGGATATAAAATCTGACAAAAGTGGATGGCGAGGACCAGCCGGCCACCTGCCTCACAGATGTCTTTAATAGAGACTCCACTGGACCAAGTCCACAAGGAAGCCATTCCTCTAGTGGAGTGGGCTCTGACTCTTATGGGGCAGTCAAGGCCCATAGAGGAGTAGCAGAGAGCAATAGCGTCGACTATCCAACGGGACAGATGTTGCTTTGAAACCGAAGACTCCTTGGTGCGGCTGCCAAAGCAGATAAAGAGCTGATCGGATTGCCGGAACGGCCGTGATCGCTTGATGTAGGTCCTCAATGCCCTGACAGGGCAGAGTAATTCCAGCTCTCGCTCATCCGACGAGGGAGGCAGCGCTGAGAGGGAAATTACCTGTGCTCTGAACGGGGTCGAGAGCACTTTAGGGACGTAGCCATGCCTGGGTTTTAAAACGACTTTGGAGTCGTTGGGCCCGAATTCAAGGCATGCAGGGATCACGGAGAGGGCCTGCAAGTCGCCAACACTCTTGACCGATGCTAATGCAAGTAGCAGAGTGGTTTTGAGTGTCAGGAGCCTGAGGTCAGCTGAACGCAGTGGCTCAAAGGGGGGCCCTTTGAGAGCTCTGAGGACCGTGGAGAGGTCCCAGGTGGGAATAGTGAGAGGACGAGGGGGATTCAATCGCCTAGAGCCTCTCAGGAAACGCACCACAAGGCTGTTTCGACCCACTGATTGGCCAGCGATAGGAGCGTGGAACGCTGCGATGGCTGCTACGTACACCTTGAGCGTTGAAGGGGTGAGACCCTTATCTAAACGCTCCTGGAGGAATGACAGTATCGGGGATACGTCGCACTCCACAGGGTCTTCGTTGCGTGCTGAGCACCAGTCAACAAAGACCGACCATTTCTGGGCATAGAGGCGTCTCGTGGACGGGGCTCTCGCCAGAGAGATGGTATTTAGCACGTCCTTGGGGAGGTTCACAGGCTCCCATCGAGGGACCATAGGTGCAGAGCCCAGAGTTCTGGCTGAGGGTGCTGGATCATCCTGTCTGCCTGAGAGAGGAGGTCCTGTCGGGGGAAATGCATAAAGGAAGCGGCTGGGCCAATCGTGGGCCAGCGCATCTTCCTCCTTCGAAAAATAGATTGGACAGTGAGAGTTGTCTTCTGAGGCGAAGAGGTCTATCTCTGCCCTCCCGAACATCTCCCAGATTGTGAGAACTGTCTGGGGGTGGAGCATCCACTCATCTGAGGGGACATTGCTCCGAGATAGCATATCTGCTCCCAGATTCGTTCTTCCTGGTATGTGCGTCGCCCTGAGCAACCTTGGTAATGCCCATTCCAGAAGGCGCTTCGCCAGTGCACATAAGCGGCTGCACGAAAGACTGCCCTGGTGATTTAGTAAGACACCACTGTCATGCTGTCCGACTGGACTAGGACGTGGCGTCCCGTCAGGTAGGCCTGAAAAGAGTGAAGGGCCTGCCAGCTGCCAGCACTCGAGGCAGTTGATTGTGAAGATGGCTCTCCTCGTGAGACCACGAGCCGAAGGCTGGTCTGCCCTCGCAAAGAGCACCCCAACATAGGTTGGACGCATCTGTCGAGAGCACCTTCCTTCTGAACACCGCCTGCAGGGGTACTCTATGACTGAACCAAACAGGGTTTGTCCAGGGTTTCAGAGCTGCCAGGCAGGCCTGATTGACCCTGATACGCAGGCGGCTGTGCCGCCAAGCGTGAGGAGGGACCCGATACTTCAACCGGTATTGCAGAGGCTGCATCCGTAGAAGGCCGAGCTGCAGAACCGGGGAGGCGGAAGCCATCAGCCCTAGAATCCTCTGGAAAAACTTCAGAGGGAGGTAGGCTTTGTTCCTGACTGAAGCCGCGAGCTGCTGAATGGCCAGAGCATGCTCTGGCGAGACTACAGCTGTCATACGGACTGAGTCGAAAACTGCACCCAGGAACGTGATACATTGGCTGGGGAGCAGTGAGCTCTTGGCAAAGTTGACCCTGAGTCCCAGGCACTCCAAGTGGCTGAGGAGGACGGATCTGTGATGTTCTAGCTCGGCTCGCGACTGGGCCAGAATGAGCCAGTCGTCGAGATAATTCAGAACCCGGATTCCCATCTGTCTTAGTGGGGAAAGCGCCGCATTCATGCACTTGGTAAAAGTGCGGGGAGCTAGAGACAGCCCGAAGGGAAGGACTGTATATTGGTAAGCCATGCCCTCGAATGCGAATCTCAAGAATCTCCTGTGATGGGGGGCTATCTGCACTCTTAAAAATAAAGGTTCTTAAATGGTTCTTTGGCATGGTATATGGTTCCATGAAGAACCTTTACTATCCAAAGAACCTTTCCATTGCACAAAAGGTTCTTTGTAGCACAGAAAGGTTCTTTAGACTATAAAATGGTTCACACTCAACAGTCTCATGTTGTGTGTGTGTGAGTGTGTGTATATATATATATATATATATATATATATATATATATATATATATATATATATATATATATATATATATATATATGTGACCCGTCACGGAAACCAGGGACACAAGTCGGCAGCACAACTCTTGAGCAAAATGAGAAAGAAGCATTTTTTTTTCAAAATTGGTGATTTTCGTGTTTTTGCAGAATCTGTTAGTTGAGATCATGAAGAAGCCTTTCCGTGTTTGAGATAGCAGTATTGGTATATTTAAAAGCGTACATTTTGAGGTCGAAATCGGCTTGTTTTTCGGAGATTCTAGCACGCAGTAGGGGCGTGTCATGTCTGTGTGTATTTCCATACTGGGAAGCGTGGCTACTTACTATGCAGCGCTCTGGCCGGCTCTAGCTGATATCAAAATTCAATGAAGAACCGTGGCCGTTACACCGAAAATGTTTTGAAGTACTTCTTCGACAAGCCGGATGCTTATGAACAAGCGCTCACTGATTCTGAAAACGATCTGAGCGACGATGAAAGCGGCATAATAAGACATTACCTCTCTGGAGTCGGGTAACGCGCCGGCGCATTTTGCAGGATTTTTTTCACATTGCAACAAAACAGACTTAAAATACTCCGTCATTTTTTGTCATAGAGACATAAGTAATATATCAATTGAAACTATAGAATGTCTTCTTTTATTTGTGTACACTCAGAGTAAAAACACAATGTTGTGCTTTTTGTAAAATAAAGAAAACTAACATGATGCGTGATCTCTCGTCTCCCTCTGAACGAAGTCCAATCTGATAGTTCTCAGAAAATGAACTGTAACTTAGTGAATACTAATCATAAAAAAATTATACTTATGTCTGAAAAAACATTGAAATGTCAAGTTTTAAAACGTGTAAGTCAAATCGAAAACAAACCTTCTGTGTTTATGTAATCTTTATGAAAAGAGAGCCATGTCAGAAGTCCGTGATTCAGCTCATTATCCGCTAATGCGGCCACGCCCACGGAGGGAGCGCTATTCAGACGCAAATTCAGAGGCAATGCATGCATTCATCGTCTCAATCGTGTAGCTATTTATTGTCTTGAAAAGTGTTTTGAATAGCCATAGTTAGCGATCTCTGGCCTCTGTTAGTCCAGTTATTTCCTGGATTGCCTTTTCTTCTTTAACAGGCTTCTCAGGTGAGAACATTTCATTTCATGATTAAAGTGACCAAAATGATCACGGTTATCACAGAATCCTGTTCAAAAAGTCAATTCACCAAGTTTTATGTGGAAAACCAGCAAATAAAAAATAAAATTAGCATCAATATGTACTTTTTCTTTACATAAACATTAAAATAATAACATTAAAAATGATGGGCAGATTTTAAAGGAGTGTCTTGCAACATGTTATCTACAATGCACGAGTTCAAATAGAGTTTTGACAAAAAAGTCACATATTTCAGCCTCTAAATCATTTTTATAAAAGTCAAAAAAGATAAATTACTGACATTTACAATGCACATTAACCTTTATTATTAATAGTATGCGGTCCATGCAGCTTTACAGGGGGTATGGCTTATCTAAATGAGATGTAAATGAGCCCTATTGTCACTCCCAGCAGGTGAGAACAGGTGAGAACTGCAACTTTAGAGGCGTTTTTCTCCCTATAGAGCTTTCTTGATTGCCTACCTTCAAATGGCCACAACTTCTCCAAATATTATCAGATTTCCATGTGTCACACATCGTTGGAAAGCTTGGAGACTGCACTTTCAGAATCTGTGAATAACTCAAAATGCCCCAAAACTGACTTGTGTCCCTACTTTCCGTGACTGGTCACATATATATATATATATATATATATATATATATATATATATATACAGTGGGTACGGAAAGTATTCAGACCCCCTTAAATTTTTCACTCTTTGTTATATTGCAGTCATTTCCTAAAATCATTTAAGTTCATTTTTTTTCCTCATTAATGTACACACAGCACCCCATATTGACAGAAAAACACAGAATTGTTGACATTTTTGCAGATTTGTTAAAAAAGAAAAACTGAAATATCACATGGTCCTAAGTATTCAGACCTTTTGCTCAGTATTTAGTAGAAGCACCCTTTTGATCTAATACAGCCATGAGTCTTTTTGGGAAAGATGGAATAAGTTTTTCACACCTGGATTTGGGGATCCTCTGCCATTCCTCCTTGCAGATCCTCTCCAGTTCTGTCAGGTTGGATGGTAAACGTTGGTGGACAGCCATTTTTAGGTCTCTCCAGAGATGCTCAATTGGGTTTAAGTCAGGGCTCTGGCTGGGCCATTCAAGAACAGTCACAGAGTTGTTGTGAAGCCACTCCTTCGTTATTTTAGCTGTGTGCTTAGGGTCATTGTCTTTTTGGAAGGTAAACCTTCGGCCCAGTCTGAGGTCCTGAGCACTCTGGAGAAGGTTTTCGTCCAGGATATCCCTGTACTTGGCCGCATTCATCTTTCCCTCGATTGCAACCAGACGTCCTGTCCCTGCAGCTGAAAAACACCCCCACAGCATGATGCTGCCACCACCATGCTACACTGTTGGGACTGTATTGGACAGGTGATGAGCAGTGCCTGGTTTTCTCCACACATATCGCTTAGAATTAAGGCCAAAATGTTCTATCTTGGTCTCATCAGACCAGAGAATCTTATTTCTCACTATCTTGGCAAACTCCATGTGGGCTTTCATGTGTCTTGCACTGAGGAGAGGCTTCCATCGGGCCACTCTGCCATAAAGCCCTGACTGGTGGAGGGCTGCAGTGATGGTTGACTTTCTACGACTTTCTCCCATCTCCCGACTGCATCTCTGGAGCTCAGCCACAGTGATCTTTGGGTTCTTCTTAACCGTCTTCCATTTAAGGATTATGGAGGCCACCGTGCTCTTAGGAACCTTAAGTGCAGCAGAAACTTTTTTGTAACCTTGGCCAGATCTGTGCCTTGCCACAATTCTGTCTCTGAGCTCTTCAGGCAGTTCCTTTTGACCTCATGATTCTCATTTGCTCTGACATGCACTGTGAGCTGTAAGGTCTTATATAAACAGGTGTGTGGCTTTCCTAATCAAGTCCAATCAGTATAATCAAACACAGCTGGACTCAAATGAAGGTGTAGAACCATCTCAAGGATGATCAGAAGAAATGGACAGCACCTGAGTTAAATATATGAGTATCACAGGAAAGGGTCTGAATACTTAGGACCATGTGATATTTCAGTTTTTTTTTTTTTAATAAATCTGTAAAAATGTCAACAATTCTGTGTTTTTCTGTCAATATGGGCTGCTGTGTGTACATTAATGAGGAAAAAAATGAACTTAAATGATTTTAGCAAATGGCTGCAATATAACAAAGAGTGAAAAATTTAAGGGGGTCTGAATACTTTCCGTACCCAAAGTGTACATGCATGATGGTATAGACATGTATGAGTGTGAAGCGTTGTGCAAACACAAAGCCTAATTTTGCAATAGGAAAACAGCAATTTAAGGACTCTCAGTATAGTATACAATGAATTTATAACTAGATGGCTCCCAGTTGGCTGTGGCTCTCTAAACAGATGTAAAACAAGCAGGTCATAAATATAGTCATGCGTCTTCCTAATGTACTGTACTCAGAGTTACACTCATTTCCACTAGTTTGGCTCTCTTCCCAAACCACAGCCAGAATATTGATTACACCTGAGAGTGTAATCCTTTACCGTCTGAGAAATCTTAAAAGAAGTCTTACTCTGTGACATTAGCTTTCACATGTGGCCCAGTTTCTGGTGAATAGCTGGGGGTGCCTTAATTTGTCAGCCCCTCAAATTGTGCATTACTTCATAGGTTTGTATTTCACTCATCAACCTTTATGCTTTGCTGTTGCCTAAAGATAAATGATGTACCTGTAGAGCTGAAATAGCTTGAAATGTAAAGGCTGAACTGTATAGCACTATGTAAGGATTGAACTGAATGGACAATACCTTCTTTATGTTTCCACATGGAGTCTGTGTTTCTTATAAGAATAATTATTAAGCCACCACGATCAGCACACTGCAGAAGTGTAGCATTACACTACAAGCTAAATAAAATTATAAGAAGTTCTTATTGAAGTCATTTCACTCTATAGCCGTAGCCATTTTGACAATTGCCTTTCTAGTCATGGAAGTATAGTCCCTCTGTACTTGAGTGAGAATAGTCTGTTGGGCAAGTTACTTCCAAAATGTCATACATTATATATTACTAGTTACTGTCATTTGAAAATAATTAGTTAGATTACAATATTACTGTATCTGAATTGTAATGCTTTACACTACTTTTTTGTTACTTTTGATTACTTTCACCAAAATAACCACAGAAGTATGATGCATAAATTGCTAAAATGTAGTATATTGCTGCTCATTATACATCCAGTTGAGGGCGATTATGTAGCATAATGACGGTGTAGGCCAGTGATCCTCCAGGGGGGCTTGGAGATAACTTAAAATTAATTTAAATATATTAATATAATTCATTAATTGTATTATTAATACGTTAAATTAAATATTAACAAACACCACCTCTATTCTGCATATTCTGCGATTGTTTCGGAGCAGACCACGCCATTTCTCATCGCGCTGTATGAAATACAGAGTGAACGGCAGCTCAAAACACCCAACCGCAAACTACATCTCTCAGTTGGATAAAGTGAGAGTGCTATTGCCTATTTCTAGAAAGTTCCCTCAGTGCCGCACATAGATTGCAATATTGCACTTGACTATTACATTCTTGTGCTTTTCTCTGAAATAGATTATCATCTCAACCATTGAATTCCAGCAGCAGAAAAAAATAGACATACTGTTTTACCCGCTGATTTTTTCTCTCTTGTGCTGGAATGTCTTGCAGTGTTGGTAAAAAATAAAACACCACTTCATTTCGGGTTAAAATGTGTTGTTGTAACATGCGTTACTGAGATTGTAAAAAGTAGAATATTACCCAAATTTTTTTAGTAATGTCATGTGTTATATTACTACGTTACAGCAAAAAGTAATATATTACTGTAATATAATTACTTTTCTAATGCGTTACTCCCTACACTGGTTTCAACATATAACAAATGTTCACAAATCACCAAAGTAACAAGGGTCTTCTACTGAAATAAAATGTATGTATGTATGTATTCATACATATTCATTTATTCCTATGTCTAATATTCTCTTGTCTGTACAATGAAAGTGAATGGTGACCGCAGCTGTAAAACAAATATTTGGTCAATAATGACTTAACTTTGCATATGAGTTGTCTGGACTACTTTTACTACTTTTAAATTTTTTGTCCTTTTTGGAGCTTGACAACCCTTGGTTTTTCTTATCTGTTTTATGGAAGAAAGCAGTTCAAACATTCTGCTAAATGTCTCCTTTGGTGTTCCATGTAGAAGAAATCATATACAGGGCTCTAGACAAAAAAAAAAAAAAAAAAAAAAAAAATGAATTAAGGAGCTATTGGCTCCTATAAAGAAAAAAAAAAGGCACCAAATTATTTTTTAAGTGCCACAAAAGAATAAACATGTTTTAATTTTGTCATGTGTTGTCACATCTGCCCTCCTTTTACAGCATCAGCATTTTCATCCATCTTGTGAATGTCCTGGGAACTAAGATTCACTTAAAGTAGGAACTGAATTGTTTTTCCAACTTGCATACAGCCACAAAGAATAGTTCTTTACATAGAATTTGAACCAGTGTCATAGACCATAATAATGTCAGCATCACTTGGCAAATGATTATATAGGCCTCCTCCTAATGTATCCTATAAACGTTGTTTTATGTCTTCCACACACCCAATCTATTTTTCTTCATTAAAGAGGTAAATTTGGTGAAAGGCAGCTCTTCACATGCAATTATATGGGTGGTGTTGAATTTCATTTTTAGCTCCTTCCATTCTTTCTCATGTAGACAACAGGTTAAGTAAAAATATAAGGATCATGTGATATAGTTCATATATTTAGCAAAATGGCCCTTTCTATAGTTATTTTTAACTAGCTGACAAACAAGTTTATGAGCACTGAATGGCTTTTCTGAGGTAAATTTGACATTATGTGACATTATTGTTCTTAAGCTGTTTAATACAAGCTCTTTCCAAGGTCGAAATGCTGAGTGCCAAAACAACATGTATTGCTTGTATTTCGTGATAAAATTGTCAGAAATTTGAAAGCTGAAAGTTTGTTAATTGTTTACTAAAATTAACAAACACATTAAAAGTGAAATATTAAAGGTGACAGTTAAGTACAAATCTTACTGCGATTATGGATGGTTGCGCTACAAATAATGTGAAATTCAGGCAGTAGCCTAACAAAAAGCAGCAAAGATTAAAAGATATTGAGAATCCATATCAGTATCAATTAAAAACGAGAATTGTTAAGGATTTGTTTGCGTCCAAACAGCCGACGTTTATCTGTTGTAGTTCATCCACATTGTGTGCGTGAAATAGACACTGCCTTCCTGCACTTTTACAGTACTTGGAAGCACATTCATTGGCACGTCACCGTCGTTTTCTATCTCTCTCATGCTGGCACAGCCGTCAGCGTTGTTGCTTGATAGAGATATATCTTTCATTTTGTCATGCGTTTCTGACGCAGAAAGCTAATCCTCGCTGTTCCCGTGCGTATTTTGGCACTCTGAGTTTTTTTATCCCACTGCAACTTTTCTGCGCATTGTCTTATTTTATTACGTGAACACAACAAAAGCAAAAATATCATTCGCAAATTAATATTTTTAGATGCAGTCTGGAGCCCTGATATAGCCCTATAATGACTTGTGGGTGAGCAAATTATTACAGTATTTTTTTTTAGGTTTTATTACTCTAAAGGCAGGCATTCTGTTATGATAATTGCCAGATTGACTGTTGCGATTTCTGCCATTCCTTTTTGTGGTCATCTACTCCTTATACTTTCTCTGTAATTCATAGACTGCTATGAGTTGAAGTGAGGGGTTTATTCTCCTAGGGGTCCAGATAAAGCCCCAGAGCTCCAGATAAATCTCTGTAGACCTCATTGCTAAGCAGGGATCTTTCAGCAGGGCTCTGACCTAATACTGTTTGCAGAGTAGATTAGCATCAGCTAGTCAGGCGTTAGCATGAATGGGGTTTTATTTTGGAGAGGATTTTTTGTCTTGTAAATATTGATCAGAAATGACCCATTCTTGACCCTGCACCCCAGAGAATTAATAGTTAAGTCCTAAGATTTATTCAACTTCTTGATGCTCTAGACGCTCCTTGACCTGACCACAACAGGGATGTTCAAACAATATTTGCGTACATGGCAGACGACAGATGCCGTGAGGTAGCAGAAAATTGGGAGATATAAAGAATGAATGCCAAATGGTGTGAGAATATGTGAAACTCAGAATTTAAAACAACAAAAAGAGGATCAGAGAACATAAATGAATCTACAGACCTGCTTTCCATAGTGTTTAGGTGCACACTGCCAGATTTTCTTGCTTTGAGGCTGCTGGCAGATGGTTATGTTTGAATGCATGGAGAGCAGAACATAGGGTGGAGAAATGTTAGGACTCTGTCCAAGTCTACAAAGACTGTGCTTTAGTCAAACGTCATGACGTGTTTCAAAAATATCTCAAGAATTATGTATCCAGAGAGTTTGGTTTGTACGCACCGAAGAGAATATGAACAATGCTTAACAACGTCACCTTTAGAGATTTTTCATCTCTCTTATGTTGGTGTTGATAGCTTGTAACTTTTAAGCTGATTTGTGTTATCGTGACAACTTTTGGCTTACCTTCATTGCATGCGCAAACGCCAATCTCAGCCATATCTCAGCTGTCTAAGCTCTTAACCAGCATTCTTCTGCAAGAATAACAGAATGTGTCATTGCTCCCTCAGAGACCACAAGAGGTAAAATATGAAACATACTGCAAATGAACCATCGAGCTAATCTGCCTCTGTGTTGACATGTGAGAATTGATATAGGTGGAGCAATTAGATCCAGCTGAATTCTTACAGACAGCTCAGAGGCTCTTGGTTTATGTTTGGCAGGTGAAATGAGACGGGTTTTGTAGACGGGTGGATGTTAAGAGAATAACATTTTATCCGGATGGAATCTGAACACATAGATGACAGATAGCCCCAAGGTTATTGATACTGTAGATCAGATTTAATATAGAGATAATGGAGCCTCTTAGTACATTAGAAAAATTAGAGGATGGGGGGTGGGTGTGTAGACAATAGGTGTGAGATGATAAAATCTCAGATTTATTGCTACACTATTTATTGATTTTGTGTTGTGTTTTCATGTTTTATGGGGACTTTCCATAGACATAATGATTTCTGTACTGTACAAACTGTATACACTACCCCACAGAAAGCTTTCTGCATTCTTACTTTTAAAAAAAAAAAAAATGAGCAGCTCGGCAGACTTACTAGAGTTCATAGTTTAAGCTTACTAGTTTCATCTTTCAACTTTTAAAATTGCTTAAGAGAAATAAACATAGAAACAAATAGAAACAAGACAATTGTTGACATATACTCATGAACATGCTCATTCACACATGCTCTTAGTCAAAAATAATAGCCAAAAATATAATTTTTAAGTTAATATTCTGATGCACATTTATACTTTAATAACCTTTCGGTCCCACTTTATATTAGATGGCCTTAACTACTATGTACTTACATTTAAATTAATCATTTGATACAATGCACTTATTGTGTACATGTTTTTACATTGTACTTATATATTTTTTTAAATACCTGCATGTAATTACATCTGTAATTAATTTCTGTAATTATATTTATAATTACACTGTTGACCCATCCCTTACACTTTAGCCCACCCTTAAACCTACCCAAACCACCAAACCTGTCCCTAACCTTACCCGTATCCCACCTCAATAGCAGCAAAAGTCTTTTGCAATACAATATGAACACATTAAGTACAATGTACTTATTTTTTGATGTAAGTACATAGTAGTTAAGGCCACCTAAAATAAAGTAGGACCAACTTTTCTACTAAAATTGCTTAAAGGACCAATTAAAATAGAAACAAATGAGACAATTGTTGATGTACAGCCTGGTTCAGATAATTTACAGTAGTCTTAAAATTCTTGCATTAGAAAAACTTCGGTCATCATTCTGAACCTGTTTGTGCATACAGTACATTGTATTTATGTATGTGTATTTTTGTATTGATAACCCTCATTTGACTTCTCCAGAGCTGATCCATTCTCAAAGTGTGGTGCCATTTGTGGGTTCCAGCCAGGGACAGCAGTTTCAGACAGTACTTTTGGATGAGGAGAAAAGCCGATTACTGCTAGGAGCCAAAGACCACATTTACCTGCTAGACCCAGACAACATCAATAAACACCCCAAAAAGGTAAACACACAAACCTTAAAGGACTAACACCTGCAGACATGCAGAATCAGGTATCCGAAAAGACATGTAAAGACTTTATACTATGTGTGGTCTGGGGAAGAATTTAGCAAATTTTTCCATAGAATCATCACTCTCAGACTGGTTGACATATTTCTTTCATTTGGAAAAGCAGCCTTACATAGTGCTTTCAATAGATGTGAGAATTAGAATGAAGTCTTAGGGGCCGTTCACACAGAATGCGTCTTTGCATCTAAAAACGCGTGACGCAGCGCTCAGGAGTGGTTTTAAAAAAAACGCAGCATAGAACGCGAGAGTCTCGAGACGCGCCTTTGAGACGTGATGCAATAACGACAATAACGGAAATAATAGAAATAGGCAAAAGACGCGAGACGCGAGCGTAACGGTCATGCACGTCCGTCAAGCACGTGTTTACATAGAAAAACAATGGGAAAGTAGCGCATTGGAATAGAAAAACGCGTTCTGTGTGAATGGCCCCTAAGAATGCAAAGTGCACCCACTACCAGTGTTGGGGGTAACACAGTGTCCTAACCAGATGTGATGCGATAAGTTTCCAGCGACAAACAATTTGTCTGTCCACATCAGACGCGACGTGAATATGAGACATGATAAAGCCAATCAGAAGAGCGTGTAAGCAGGCTCTCTCGGCAAGCCCCCTTCACTCACAATGAAATGGATAAGTACATAATCAAATTCATGAATATTACACCATTTAAACATTATTAAAAATACATACTGAGTTACTGAAACAATTTTTGTCATAGAATACACTTGCAGGAAAAAAAATAGTTGGCTAAATCGTAGGGCTGGACGATTATGGCCTAAAATCAAAACCTCTATTAATTGAACATTTTACCTCGATTACGATTAATGAACGATTATTTTTTTATTATTATTTTATTATTATATTTTTTTTTTGCCCTCATAGTTCACTGACAAGGTTTGTACTGTAAATATGATCGACTATTAAAGATGGGATATTTTTTCCTATTGGAAGAGCGATTTGACATCATAGCTCACTATCAGCAGTTATTTTATTTATGTTCGTAACATTTCTTACAGATTTCTGCTCGTTATAAATAAGAAGAAGATAAATTAGCGCATTACCAGTACGAGTGATTGCGTGTGTGAGTTAGTCATACCGTCTCTCTATTGATTGTGAATCTGTGGGTTGTAAACAGTTCCTTAAAAAGTAGAAAAATATATGCTATAATAAGTTTTGAGTTTCTAAGCTACTTAACTGGACAGCGCTGACAACTAGTTTCTGCGTTCCTCTCTGTGCGCGCGATCTTCATATTTTGCGCAGCTACTGTTTGTATGAGTGTTTGTGCCACAATGCAGCTGCGCGAGCGCGGTAGCTCGATATAATAATACACATTCGACTGTCTAATCGCTTGACTGTCCAAACCATAAAACAAATACAACTGACACAGTTTAGTGAAGACGCAAGGCTCACCGCTCGCGCGCCATCACTATGTGTTGAACCGCCGTTCACCTCCGTGTTTTGCCTTTATGCCACTGACTGGACGGGGCAGAGTCATGCTGATTCACACTCGGCATATGTTTTAAGGGGAAAGTGTTAACAGGATTAAATAACCGAAATAACCGACATGGGAAAATTACGTCGGTTAGAGGTTCTGAATTTCGGTTTCGATTACTTTTTGATTAATCGTCCAGCCCTACTAAATCGTGTGCATGATTTACTAATTGCATGTCGCTGTCGCAGCTAATTAGAACAAAACTCTGATTAACATGGAAAAGATACCTTTTATCACATGTTGCGGCATTGCGTATAGTTAGGACACAATGTATTACTTTTTTCAAGTAACAAGTAAAGTAATGCATAACTTTTAAATTTACAACAAAATTTCAGAGTTTCAAATTAGTAACATTACTTTGTAAGTTACTTTGTTTTTTCCATTTATTGACTGACACTTTTCTTGTCCCCATGTTGAGAGTAATCAGCACTAAGGTGCAAAGGCAATGTGTGTGCTGCGTAAACATAATGGTTATTGTAGTTATATCAAATGTATGTTTTGTATGAGTGACTGTTTGTAAACTAGATCCTCTATAGTACATTTTCTGAAGAAAAATGGTGCTTGTCAGGGCAAACATTGCAGCCATGATCAGTGCAGTACTATGCAGTTGTTAGGATGTTGATAAGTAAGTCAGAACCACTAATACATTTTATCCCAAAGTATTTGTCTATATTTTGCCAAACAGGTGCATGTTTTTATTGTGAGAACAAATGTATTTTTCCTATAAAGCTCTTGACATGTTGACTGATTACACTCCTGAATTTGGACAACATAATCAGGGTTACACTAAGTACAAATCAAAACTGTACCTTTCTTATCTCACAAAAATGTCTGATAGCATAGTGCGAGAGTCTCTGGATCTGTTTGGCTTATGAGTACATTTATGGTAGTAGGTATTTGAGTGTATTTATGTGTGTCTCTCCATTAAGAGGTCCTTTAGTTCATTTCTCACAGTTATTTCACTGTCACATCTAGATATTCTCATAGCATCACCATACAGAGCTACTGACCTGACCCTGCCACTATCACACCTGTCAATCACTGTCTCCACAGTGGTCCCATGACAAGACCACATCACCTTCTCCCTCACAAGTTTAAGTTACTTGTATTTCCTTGTATATATTTTTGACCATGTATTTCAATCTAAATATAGTTAAATTGTTTAACATATATTTTATAAAATACATTTTGCATTACCCAATATGTTTTTTTTTTTTAAGATTGGAAATGTACTTTTTTTGCTGCTTAAAGTACATTTTGTCATATATTTTGGCATTTGAAAATTTGAAAGAATATATTTTCTTAAGTCATTCTTTGTACAACAAAGATTTAGCATATGTTTGAAATATATGTTTTGGGTAATATATAGAAAAAAATAATTTTCTTGGCTATATAGGCACCTAATGCTTTAGTTATAATGTGTACGTTTACAAAAGACGTGTGTGTTTATGATCCGTGCTTGTATGTTCATACTTTTTTTTTTTCATTTGTATGGTGGAAGGTACATATTGAGCCCCTTTGTCCATTTGTGGTAAGCACGACAATCTTCAAAGCGCCGTCATGAAAAGTCGTCTCACGAGCATGTGTAATCATGGATTGCATATTACATGTAGAGACGGCACTTGGAGGTCAAGGTCAAAGGTCAGCCCTAAGCGTTTAAGCTTTAATAATACATGTGTGCAGAGACAAGGCCAGCAGCCCCTTCATCACTCTTTATCTGAACATGATCCTCCCTCTCGTGAGCTTAACCCAGGACCCATGTTTGTACAGTATTTCATGTGTGCAGCTTTTCATCTGTTAAATACACAATGGATTACACTCTGTTTAAAATCCTACTCTGAGTTACGACACAATGTCAGTCTAAATCAGAATTTTTGTATGGTTTACACTTCATGGTTGATTTACTTTTCTGTAACAATGCCATGAGAGACTATTGTATACACTGACTCTGACTATTTAAGTTGTAAGGTATTTGTTGCAACTTTTAGTTGAATATACTGTGTGTGTGTGTGTGTGTGTGTGTGTGTGTGTGTGTGTGTGTGTGTGTGTGTGTGTGTGTGTGTGTGTGTGTGTGTGGTCCTGGTAAACCCGACGTTATAGGGACCAAATGTCCCCACAAGAATTGTATTACCAGATATTTTTGAGCTTGTGGGGACATTTTTGTTTGGTCCCCATGATGAAAACAGCTTATAAATCATAATAAATTATGTTTTGGAAATGTGAAAATGCAGAAAGTTTCCTGTGCGGTTTGTGTTTAGGGGTTTAGGGTTAGGGGGTAGAATATACAGTTTGTACAGTATAAAAATCTTTATGTCTATGGAAAGTCCTCATAAAACATGGACATGTGTGTGTTTCTCACTTGCAGATGAGCTGGCCAGCTCCTAGAGACAGGGTGGATATGTGTATACTTGCTGGCAAAAACCCTCTTGTAAGTATCAGTCAGAATATATGTCTGCTGAATGAACATTTCAATACACAGACTAACTCTAACCTGTCTTGTAAAGGAGAGCGGTAAACTGTTTTGCGTCAGGCTTCCACTACAGTTTTTTAAATTATTTTTTTAAAGGAAGAAAATAATACTTGTATTCAGCAAAGATACATTAAACTGATCCAAAGTGACATTTAAACTTTAATTTAACTTTAATAAACTTTGAACTTTTTATTAACCAAGAAATTTAAAAAAAAATACATTGTGGTTTCCACAACAATAAATTGATAATAAGAAATTATTGCAGTAAATCAGCATATTAGAATGATTTCTGAGGGATCATGTGACACTAAAGACTGGAGTAATGATGCTGAAAATTCCATCACAGGAATAAATTACATTTTATAATATAGTGAAATAGAAAATACTATATACTGCTGTATTTACTCTATCCTCTATTACAGTGGCCCCAATTTGTATTTATATACTTGCTTACTTACACTTAGATACTTACACTTACAGTGTATGAATGTTATTGTATTAAATTGTATATTTATTTTATCAAAAACAAGTGGCACAGATAATTTTAGACATTACTATTTTGTGATTTAAGATCTGATCCCAAGGTTTGTGAATGTATGAAGTCAGTTCCCTTCAACAAGCAGCATATTTTAAACACTACATTGATTGTTTTAAAACCAAACGGACATAATTTTGTGAAAAATTATGCTTGTGATATCTTTCTTTATGAAGACCACTTAATTTTGCTATTGATTGCAATGATATTTATACATTTTTATGTGTGATTTAAATATCCAAATACTTTTTGAGGACATAATTTCTTTATTTCCCTTTCTACCTTAGACCGAATGTGCTAATTTCATACGAGTTTTGCACAGTTATAACCGGACCCATGTCTACGCCTGTGGCACTGGAGCCTTCCACCCCATCTGTGCTTTCTTAGAGGTCAAAGGTCACAAAGAGGCAAGAAATTAAATTACTGACTGCTTCCACACAGAGTATATTGAGTTTAAGGTTTTCTTGTAATCCTGAAAGAGTTTAAAATTTTTATTAAGTAATTTCTCCTTTATGGTAACTGTTAATGATGAGTGTTTTGTGTACTATGATTACAGGACAGCTGGCTGCACCTCCACAGCAACACTGTCGAATCTGGCCGAATGAAATGTCCTTTTGATCCACACCAGCCTTTTGCTTCAGTACTCACAGGTGAGACTGAATCAGAGCTTTCTTCTTTTAAACACAAACCTGATGTATATAGCATTTTACTCTTTACACGTGATCGGCTTTCACCCAAGAAAAATCTGTTTCATCTGTTCTGTCTGTCAGAATTTCTTTTTTTGCTTCAAGTTAAACCGACCCTTATGTTTCCAGTGGAGGACTGTGGATAAATGTCACACCCTGTCAAAGCTACCAGCTGTAAACTTTCAAAAATGTCCAAATTTTTTGTGTGTTCCATTTTTGTGGGTTGTATCAAAACCTAAATTTTCCCAGCTGAGCAAAGTTTGATTAATTATAGCCATTAGTCATTATAGATCCTTCCTCCCTGAGAAGGCCTGAATTAGGAAAGTTTTAAATGAATAGTTTACTCAAAAGTGAAAATTATGTCATGATTTACTCACCTTCATCTCATTCCAAGAGTTTTGAAGAAAGTTTGTAGAACAAAACCAAATTGTGACAAGCTCAAAAAAGGCCCCAAAAATCATAAAAGTCATCCAGAAATATTCTGCATATATATTACATCTCTACTGTAGCAATAAAATCTAAAGCAATTAATGCAAATGAAAATTTTCACTTTTGGGTGAACTCCTCCTTCAACAGTGTGGTTGAGTGTGTTTGTTTATTTTTATACTGACAGGCATAATTAACAGTGAACAACTCTGGAAGAACACAGAGCACATTCTACGTCATAAAGATTTGCTCCAAAACACATACAAATAGAAAGATGGGTGAAGTAGGGTGGAGGCTCAAACACCAAATGATAATGATGATGATAGAAATCACTGAGTGATTTTAAAAACACAATCCATAAACCCGTCTTGGTTGTCATGGGTACTGTGGAGATGGTAATTTATGTATAGTACTTCAGATCTCAGGGCTTGTATATCACATGTGTGAGGAAAAGAGAACATGATGGCGATGGCTTATGGTCAGCTGATGGCCAGCAGTTATAATTGTGCCTGCAGCCTCACTGACTACAGCTCAATGTTTACGCTGAGATGCTCCCTTTCTGTGTTTTTTTTTTAGATCAGTATCTCTACGCTGGCACAGCGTCTGATTTCCTGGGCAAGGACAGCACGTTTAGCCGCTCTCTTGGCCCGCCCCCAGACCAGCAGTACATTCGCACAGACATCTCTGAGGACTACTGGATCAACGGTCAGCTTTTCCAACCAGTCCACTATAATAAACTCATACCAACACAGTAAATGACATACAGGCACATCTTACAGAAGTTTTAGGTGTACTAAAGAAAAATAAATAGAAATCTTTTGTAACATAAATTTATTTACTGTCACTTTTGATCAATTTAATGTGTCATTGCTGAATAAAAGTATTATTTTCTGTCAAAAAATCAAACAAAAATCGTTGTTACCCTAAACTCTTGTATACTTGAATGTTAGTTTATCTTTTCGGTCAAAAACACAAGCCCACATGCAAACACACATCCAAGCAAAAGTCAGAGAATGGGCAAAACCACAGAAAATAGCAAAGGCACAGTTTACCTACATATACTGATACTACAAACTAATTTATTCTCACAATCTTTGAAAAAAAAGTTATGGCATTAAAGTGCCACATTTGAGGTGTGTTGTCTGTGTGTCTATGATATATAACTTGATGAGTTAAATCACCCACCCAACAGAGAGGAATGAAATGGATGCTCATATCTGTGTCAGTTGCCAGTGTGTACAAAAGTGCATTTGGTGTCAACTACTCAACTCAAGGCTTTTAGATATACCCATAAAAGTGTCAAATAGCTTATAAATATCATTTTTAGACTTCCACCTCTTAAATATATTGAAAAAATTACTCAAAACTAATGTGATACAGTATATCTTGCTGCTTGGACTCTGAGAGTCATAACGCTCCAATCCTTTATAGACATACTGTACTCTAAATTTTACCAGCTGCTGGTACTTTCCTCTTCTGTCCTCTCTATCTGGGTCTTAGTCATTTGCAGAGAGTCCAATATAATACAGTCTTTGTCTAGTCATCGAGTTAATGACTGTCTTTCTTCCACCTTTGAATTTTTTTCTGAATGTTAGAGCTCTTCTAGTGGCTGATGCAATTTAATGGAGTTTAAACCCACACAGTCTATTTTCCAACCCTAAACACTCATTAACGGTCTGCTGTGAGTCCAAAAGGAAATGCCTAGCATTTACACTAAACATTAGGATACAGTTTTGTCTTTATACTCTCTCACACACACAAACAAGGGATGAAAATCATGGTCTTTGCTGTTTTAATAGGCTTCCACACTTTTTTATAAGTCTTATAAAGGGATTGTTGTATTTGCATCACAGATATAAATTAAAGCTGACCAGATTTTCTCTCTCATCCACAGAGGGCAAGTTTATTTCCGCCCATCCCATCGCAGACACCTACAACCCTGATGATGACAAGATTTACTTCTTTTTCCGTGAGGCGTCCCGTGATGGGAGCACTGCAGACAAGAGCGTGCTGTCTCGTGTCGCCCGGATCTGCCGGGTAAGTCCTGTCCTCACGCTGCCTGATCAGAGACAAACTCACCTCATCTCTCTGATCCTTCCTCAGCACATAAGATTAAATGTGCTTCTCCTGGGAGGGGAGGCTTCCTGGCACGTTCCCCTTGATGTGATCTGCTGAAAGCGGACCAGACCAATGTTGTCAGGTGGGGTAAATCATAGCAGAGGTCTGGCCATGTAATTGCTGCCTTAGTCGTTGTTCATGATGACAGTGGAAATCCCTTATGTAGGGAAATAAGTGTGCTAAGTGACTCCATTGTGTTTCTCTGATCCCTTAACAGTTCACTATGAAGGCTGGGGGCATTACACTTATGCCATCCATAATGAAGTAAAAGTTAGATTTGATGTCATCTGAAATAAACGATGGGGAACAACAGTTCAAACATCACACTGACCACAAATTCATAATTTTTACTCCCTTGAAGGGGACTGTGGGAAGTGAATTCCATTGCCAAGGCCATCCCTAAAGAAAGTGAGCAATTAAATCCCTTCCATATGCTCAAAGAATACAAAAGATGGAAGTCATTTTGCTGTTTGGGATCCTGGGTGACAAATCCTCAACAAAACCTTAAATTTAATTTAAGATTATTAGCAAAATTTAAACTTTTTAAACCATCAATTGCTCTCATGTACCCAAGGATAATCAATGTTAGATAAACATGTTTTAAACAAAAACGTGGAAAAACAGTTATAGATTCTTGTTTTTTAATTTATGAAGAGAATAATGCATAGTCAGTTTATCAGGATTCAATGTAAATAACAAAATCCAAGTGCAGAGATGAGCAGTGAATGGTGATTTATTGACAAGGGAACAATGTGTAACAACTGAACAGTCCAGAGACAGCCCCACAACTACAACTAGGTCTACAAGGAGGCTAGGGCACAGGATTGAGCAGCCCAGGAACCTTTTGCGAAATTTTCTAAACGTCAATAAAAAACTATTGCGAAATGACGGCATTTCCATTAACCGATGTTATGCGACTAAAACACTTGCGATGAGTCATTTTCTAAAAGATACTTCTTTCTGGGACGGCTTCTTGTCACAGCTTGCCACGGCTTCTGGAAACCCTTCTCCCTCATATATGCTTCCCTGGTTGCTTTTCAATACTCCAATGGATGCTTCCTCATTTCTTCACTTCTCCATCCTCCATCTTGTGACCTGGAAACCGACCAAAGAAAATCTTGAAGGCAATTTTAATTCTATAAATGCACCGCGAGGAGGTGAGGAACAGGGAGTGAGAAAGCTTCCTGAGGAACTATGAGCGAGGATGCTAGGATTAGTTTCTATTATGTTAATTATTAATTGTTAATAGATTAATACTATTAGTATTAGATGTCAAACTTCAATAACATAAGATCCTTCGAGACTCGAGCACAGCTGATGACGCTTTAAACTGACGCTCAAAGGATCAAGAATATTCCAATATACAAATAAGATTTCCTTTGATTATCCCTTCCTCGTTTTCTTTTCTTGCATCCTCCCGTTGCATCTATGGGGTGAAGCTGAGGTCTGAGCTCCCCGTCTTATCTTCTGTACAAACATACCACGCTATCTTTCAAGAATGATGTTGTGGCTGTACGCCATGTGACCTGTAAATGCGAAAAACTCATGTGAGCATAAAAACTTTTTTGCGATATGTAATTTCAATTCGCAATTACAATTTGCACAATTTGAAGGGTAATGGAAACACAGCTACAGACGCACAACACAACAGGGGAGAAACAAGACACAAGAATAAAACCACTCAAACATTAAATTAGTACAAAACAGGGCAAACACTAGATTTATGTGACTGAAAATCTAAACCTATAAATCTAAACAAAAAGTTAAAATAAATAGCTGAAGTAAAACAAGACTACAGCAAAAGAAGGCTAGCTAAGAAGTATAGACACAGGCTAAATAACAAATCAAATAAAAAGCTGAAGTAACAAAGCAAGAATTGCAAGGAGACAAATAACTTTTGACAATAAATCCCGGATAAGAATGCAATACTTCAGACAGGTTTATGACAAACACAACACAATAATCCAGCAAAGACATAAAGCAATAAAGCACAATATAAAGGGAGGAAAGCACACGAGGACCAGGTGAACACAATTATTGAAACGAGGACTAGACTATAGGCTTGTTTGACTTGATGCAGCACCATACAGACCGATCGGCGGCTGAATTGAAGCAGTGCATGCCGGTAAGAAATTTTGTCCAACTTGAGACAGCGCCAACGCCATGTGACCGTGACGTGTGGCATCAAAGTACCGCGAGAGCGATTCGAGATCAGCCGCCTGAGTTAGCCAGTGCAGTTTCTCAAGAGGAGCTGCACGAGTTCTGATGACGACACAGCTGTTTCATGGTTGGCCGGATTCACCGCATGACAACGATCACGTGTGTTTAGTGTTTATTTTCACGCCTTCAGTTCCACTAATGCTCAAAAATCTGTGTTTTTATAACCGTTAAAGCTCTTTTCATGTAGTTGCAATGTTATATTGTGTCATGTTTATAAAAATAAAACTGATAAAAAAACATAGACCCCACTACATTGGAATTTAAATAATATATGCTTATGTTGACCTTTATTCTTGTAAAAACAGACGCTGTAAGCAGGACATAAAGTATTGAATGAAAATGTCTCTGAAACATCAGTGTATTAGTAAAATATTGCATTTATATCACTTCAGCTGTGATAAAGTATGCAAATGCAGCACGAGCATCACTACGAGAAGCAGAAAGTGTCTGACTTCACGTCTCCGTTTTCAGCTCCTCCCCGCCTGCACACGGCTACTCTCGCCGATCGGTTGCATCCAGCCGCAGCCGATGTCGAACACACCTAAGCACTAAACAAGGGGGCGTGGTAAGGGGAAACTAGGAGGCAAGACAAGGGGAGGACATGGCCAACATAAACAATGACAAAGCCATGTGCTCAAGCAAAAACACAAACATGGAAACATTAAGCAAAGACACAACAGACAAAGCTGCCAGGGTGGACCCTGACACAGTTGATCATTATCATAAAATATTACTGTAAAAAAGATTGAAAATAGTATGACTAACTGACTGTACATTATAGTGCGTGTTAAACAGCCACTTACCAAAATAAAGAGACATTAAATATTGTTTTGAGTTAAAATTATTGTATTATGTGAGAAGAAACAGAGTGATAAGAGAGACATGAAACCAGTGCTATTGTTCAAACAGGATCAGTAAGCTTTTTTTCCCTCTTTCAGCTTTGGAATAAATCACATCAACAATTACAAGTTTCAGAATGGATTTCATGCTAAAGTACCCAGACCAAAAGCAATATTTCATTGTTTTTGGCCTGGGTACTTACAGAGTGCTGCAATTGACCAATCAGAATCAAAAATTGTAGAGAGCTGTGTAGTGATTTTAAGCAATTGTCCATGCAAGTCAGCTGTCAACCTGCAATTATAAAAAGTCAATGATTTAAAGCAGGTTCCTCAATGCTGTAGACTCATCCTCCCGGGCTGTACGCTATAAAAATTCCAAGCTCTATTGCAAAATTCTTGGTTCGAAGCAGGCGGGTTTTTATAGCTTTAGGAGTGAGCTGTAAAGCTATCTGAGGCCAGATTCCTCACTGGATAACTAGCCTAACACTTGAGAGGGCATCTTTGAAGATTAAAGAATTCGAAAACGCCACTCCTAAACCTCTTTTAGGTCTTTGCCCCCCCTTTTTCTCAAGTGTGCCTGTTATTCAACAGGGATAATGGCAGAGGAGGAATATGTTTGCTGCTTTAAGTGAGTGTAGGTGAAATCATTGGAGTCCTTTGATTAAACCCTTCTGACTATAATGAGGAGATTCATTTAAGTGTTCTCAGCATGTCTTCTCGTTCTAAGACCTCTCAGTGCTCTATTGTGCATCTAAAGACATAAACCTGCTCTTGGAGTATTCATGGAGAGGGTCGTTATATCCCCATTATAAACTCGCCTCTCTCGCTCTTCTCGATTTCTTGAACTCCCTTTCTTTGTCTGTCTCTCTTGTGTGCGTGATTGTGTGCCTCTTAAGTCTGTGTGTAACCGAGGGGTTTGTGATGTTCTGTAGCCGCATGCTTAATTAAATAAGCTGCTCTAATCAGAAGCAAATGCTGGTTTTACATTTTTATTGTAAAGCCTATAACTAAAAATGTAAATTATAAACATGTGCTTTCATAACTACAACATTAAAAGACTCTATATGTATGTGTTTGCTTGCAGAATGATGTTGGCGGTTTGAGAAGTCTTACCAACAAATGGACAACATTCCTCAAAGCAAGACTTGTGTGCTCCATTCCTGGGCCAGATGGAGTGGACACACACTTTGATGAGCTCCGTGAGTGATATGTTTTCTGTTCCTGCTCCCTCTCACAAACACACATATTTCAGTTTTATCATACTTCTTGGCATTTAAAAAGATGTTCATCATGTATTTGTGTGTGTGTTACAGAGGACATCTTTTTCCTCCCTAGCAGAGATGAGAAAAATCCAATGGTGTATGGAGTGTTCACCACCACCAGGTGAGAACCAGTTTTTATTGTACAGTCAGCATATCAATATTTGTATAAAGTTGTCCATTTGTAATGGGAAATTCTCTTTTAATGTGGCATACAGCTTTAGTTTTTGTAACATGTTTTTTTTTTGCGGTCAGTTCCATCTTTAAAGGATCGGCGGTGTGTGTCTATAACATGGAAGACATCCGTGCAGTTTTTAATGGACCGTATGCTCATAAAGAGGGACCAGACCATCGCTGGGTGGAATATGAAGGCAGAATCCCCTATCCACGGCCAGGCACTGTTAGTAACACTCTTGCACTTTTATTCTCTTTTTTAGGCCCCCTTTCAATCATTGACACTTTGAGGAGTTTTATGCATTACCGCTAGAGGGAGACATAACACAAAATATACCTTTTACCTTACACATTTCAAGACAGTTACAACATTCATGATAATACCAAATGCAGTTACATCACTTCATATGAGTGAATATCTGAAATTTTTACTGTTAAATATTCTAAATGAATAACTATAAATCTTATTTTCTTTCTTAGTGCCCCAGTCGGACATATGATCCTCATATAAAAACGACTAAAGACTTTCCAGATGAAGTCATCAGTTTTATAAGATTGCACCCACTCATGTACCGCTCCGTGCACCCAATGACGGGCCGACCAATTTTCACTCGTATCAATACAGAGTACCGGCTCACTCAGATTGTAGTGGACCGTGTGGCAGCTGAGGACGGACAGTATGCTGTTATGTTCTTGGGCACAGGTAAAAAAAAGACTACACAAATGTCACTAGTGATATGTAACAACCACATATATGTGTATTTTGGGAAATCAAGGAAAGAATTTTGATTTTGATTTTGATTTTGATAAGTTAACCTAGTGAACTGCCTACAAAGACAGCATTTTGCCAAACATAGGCTTGTTCTAAATATCTTTAATGTTCAAATATACAGTAAAGGTTAGAAATGCAGTAAACACTTTAAGATGGCTGTGTATATGCAGAGTACATAAGCTTCAAAAGGTAAACAATAAAAGTGGCTTTTATTTTGATCAACCAGCAGATGGCAGTAGAGCTTGTCTATTTAAGAGATACAAACGTGTGCGTGTTTGTCTGTACAGATATGGGATCTGTTTTGAAGGTTGTCAGCATAACTCAAGAAAACTGGTCCACAGAGGAGATCATCTTAGAGGAGCTTCAGGTGTTCAAGGTAAAAGTCACAAACATTCAAATATGAAGCATTTATGGATGAATTAAAAACAACACATTAATAAAAAAAAAAAAAACAAGTTCACCTGGTAATGTGCATTATTTTTCCTCTCAGAGTCCCTCACCCATCCTCAACATGGAAATCTCCTCAAAGCAGGTAAGAACCAAAGTTTAAACTTGGTTATAATGAACTAAATCTTAAATTGGGAATGAATAAATGAAGAAAATAAATCATTTCATAAATGAAATAAGTCAACTTTTTCCTCAAGTAATGAACGAAAAGCATTAATCAGCAAGCTGTTATTATCTCAGAGGTTCCACAGGACTATTTGTCATATTTTAGCTCCTGAAAGTCAAAGTTCTCAAGCCTCGGTCTCATAATAGATGTGTTAGTGCCTCCATTGTTTTGTTCTGTTTTACCAAAGTCTTGCGGATAAGTCTGTTTCTTCTGTTCTTGTGCCATTCCTTTCATTTTTCCTTTACACTCCCGTTTGTCTAATTATCTTTTATTATCTTTTGGAGTTCACGGTTAGGTTAGCAGTTCATTCAAAAGCGTTTATCCTCTCTGCACACAGATAGAACCGTATGGCTGCATCATATAATAGCTGAGGATAATTGAGTACAGATAATAATTTATATGTAGAATACAGGAGTTCTCTACAGTGAATGCTACCACTTGAAATCATTAAATGGTTTCAAAAAAGATCCTAAACAGCATTTGCATTTACAAGAGTGTTATATGGGAAGGTGTACTCTGACTGCCTACTTATTTTCTGAGTCATGCTGAGAGAAAAGCAAGAGCACCACAACTTTTACTGTGCTTATTGTTGTTGTTTAGGGTTTGTTTCATCACATTCTTTTTAGAGTTTGTTGGACCAAAAAAGACACTGCAAACGAGTGACATTTACTTATAACTCTATTAGAGAGGTTGCTCCAGTAAGCACTTTTTTTTGTCATTGCACCTGGTTTAGTACTTTGTGTGTGTGTGTGTGTGTGTGCAGCAGCAGCTGTTTGTTGGAGGAAGCGACGGGTTAGTGCAGGTGTCCCTGCACAGGTGCCATATTTATGGGCAGGGCTGTGCAGAATGCTGCCTGGCTAGAGACCCCTACTGCGCTTGGGACGGCACCCAGTGCTCCAGATACATTCCAGCCTCTAAGAGGTAACACAAACACATGCACCTGAACTAATAAAGTCATTGTCCCAAAGACGGGTCGATGCAAAGCCTTGACATTGATTCACAGAGTCAGCACTTCTGTTTAACGGTCTTCTTATCGGCGCACACAAAAATGCAAAGCCACATGTATCCTATGATATCCCCGAGATGTGCACCGTGTGCAGTTTGGTGCTCTGAGGTGTTTGGGATAGCAGAAAGTTAAAAGAGAGAGAGGGCTTTGTGGTGCCCTCTTTCTGACCTACTTCTCCTGGGTGAGTTGTTTCCTGGAGTTCAGCACAGAGAAGAAAATGATAAATATTTGATTTTTCCTGTGCCATAGGGTGTAGTGGGACTGGACTGGACAGGCAAATTGATTAAAGTTGCTTTGTTGTTGAGATGATGTATGTGAGCTGCCAGAGAAGTTTTCTTGCCCTTTCTCTCCCCGGCTCTCCGGTCCGCCACTGACGCAAGGAGGCCAGGTCAGTCCTGCAGAGAGAGAGCGAGAGAGAGGGAGACACACAGAGAGAGGAATTTTAGTTTGTTTTGGAGATTGTTTGGCTGTCAGATGGCTCTGTTTGAAATACACTTTGTGGCTTCATTAAGATTCATATCTGTCATTGAAGTTTGTTGTATTACAAAGAGAGCTGAGGGTGTTTTCATAAAAATCATGGCAGGAATGCTTTTGTGTTTAAAATTAAAAGGGTGGTAATGCTTCATTTTTTTTTTAAAAAAATATTTTTCCCCTTTATTCTACACCACTGTTTCCCTTCTCCTAAAAACGCTCTGTTGAGTTCCTGGTTCTATCAAGAGCCTCCCTCAGAAATACGCAATGGACTGATATTGGTTAGCTGGCCCTGTGTATTGTGATTCGCTGTCCGGAATACGTTGTCACGATTCACGTTGTCCGGAAACGCCACGCCCCTTACCAGTCTTTGCTTCAGTGGAAATGTAAATAATGGCATCAATATTGCCGTATCAATTTGAGCCCGAATCAGACCCAGATAGCTGTAATGATGAAGAGGGTCAAGCAGAACCTCCGCAAGCACGGCTTTTAATGGACATTTATGAATGTAAAGTATTTTTGTTTGTATTTGTGTCAAAGTGTTTAGATATGCTGTCACTTGTAAATGCTACTGCTGCCCCATAGTGTTCTGATTAAAGCTTTACTGTAGCTGAATACATGACTGAGTAGTAGCATTTTTGTAGATGTATTGTTTAATTTATAGCATGAACGAGCAGGTGGGTAAACACAACATAAATGCTGTAATGAGACAATGCTGTACACTGATAACAGAAACGCCACCAAACACCAACAGAAGTTCGCTGGTGTGATTACATAGGAGTTTGTTGGTGTTTGTAGGCGTTTGTTGGAGAAGTATGAAATAGAATTTAGCTAACTGGCTAGCGAAGCCAAACCACGTTGGTCTTTGTTTACGTCCCAGAAACTATATAACTTTATAAAAAAATAAAACATACTTACAGGTTGGGGCCCATAAACAGCAGCTTCTGCTTTTAAAGTGGGAACTGCTCCATCGTTCAGTAATAGCCTTTGTGCAAATCCAGCATTGAACTCGTGTAGATTCTGAAAGCTGTCTTCCATAAAATGTGCATCACAGACAGCTAAATTAGAATTATAATTGTCAGGAACAGAATTAAACATAAATTTTAAACATTGTTCCCGAAATCCAGCATCCCTAGGAAGCCCAAACACAGAAGACTTGTATGCACGCGACATGGCCTCGCCTAATTTGTTGCGTGTTCCCGTGGGCAGTGTTTATGTTAATTGCAGGGTTTATGATGTCCCCAACCCTGGAAGAAGCTTGTTGTAGTCCAAACCGGTCGTTTTTTTAAGGCATTAAACTGCCATAACTTTAAAAGACAATATTGAAGTTTTAGCGCTGTAACTTTGCAGATACTGTTTATGCTCAAGCAGCAACATTACACACTAACTAAAGTTAAAAAAATGAAATTCGCAATGAACCACCCCTTTAAATAAAATACATAGCATGACAATAGTCTTTAATGTCTTTTTTCTTGCTCTGAAATTTAAACTTTAGATTAGCCAGTTATGCTTTTATGGGTGTAGTGAACTAACTGATCTTACTATCTTGGATTCATGAGTAATGAATCTAGTGGTTCTCAACCTTTTTGACTACAGGATGCCCACAACAATATTTAAAGGTCCCATGATCATGATGTATTGTGTACTGTGTTTACGTTGTATAGACAGTACAGGCTTCTGTGTACTACGTCAGAACGCCAGCTCAGTATTGGTCGACGCTGTTCATGACACATGCATGTGATGCTGACGCAGGAGCCGGCCAATAATGAGCCGGCGTTCTGACGTAGTACACGGAAGCCTGTACTGTCTATACAACGTAAACAGCATAGGAGACTGACAGGGGAGAGATGGAATTGTTGAATAAAGTTGTTATTTTTGTTTTGTTTTTGTGCACAAAAAGTACATTAAGGCTGAACCACTGTAGTCACATTGACTATTTTAATGATGTCTTTATTACTTTTCTGGACCTTGAATGTGGTAATTACGTTGCTTACTATGGGGAATAAAAAAAAAAAAAAAAAAACTCTAGGATTTCATCAAAAATATCTTAATTTGTGTTCCGAAGATGAACGAAGGTCTTAAGGATGTGTTTTTGGGTGAACTAACACTTTAAAAATGAACACATATGAAGGCTGTCAGTCAGTGCAGTTCCAATGTTATGTCAGCAGGTGCCAGAAAGGGATTGTCTCTATGAGTGAGTCATCATTAAACTTTTCATTCAACTAATATGCTTAAAAATGCTGATTCATTTATGAATGAAACAAGGTGTTGAAATTAATTTAACTTTTAGTGCCGCAGGAGTTGCCTGAACCCCGCTTCGACAACAAATTAGATTTGTTGTATTACTGTAAATCCTTTAGCCAATGTTCCTCAAAGTGATATTTCTTTATAACTTCATTGCGTGTTTACGTTATCAAATTGGGGTCTGTTTGTGAGATTGGCCAAATTTAGTTATATAGAATTGGGCAATACCGATCTGTGGGATGATCAATCAGAGCATCACTAATTTGCAGACACTTTTATCCAATGGGACATTGCATTCAAGGTTCTTTTATGAGTTCATGCATTTCTTGGGAAGCAAACTCATTATCTTGACACTGTTAGCACCATGCTCTACTGTTTGAGCTACTGGAATGGACAATGTTTTTAAATGTTTCTTTGTTGCATTCTGTGTATGAAAATGTATAAACTGTCCAGTTACATTTGAATATTGATGAATGGACACTGAAAAATATTAAAAACTCTTTATTTGCTCTTTAAATGTTTTGGCTGTTCAAGGAGCATGAAATGTAATAAAAATGTAATCTAAATATAAATGAATGTTTTTTTTTTTCATGTGTGCTTACAGGAGGGCCAGAAGGCAGGACATCAAACATGGAGATCCATCCAGCCATTGTTGGGACACAGAGGATGGTAAGGAGGCATTTGAGGGTGTGTGTGGGTGTGGGGGGTAACAGGTAAACCTACGTTGTGTCCCCACAAAGATGGCAATATCCAAAATCCTTGACCTTGTGGGGACATTGTTTTGGTCCCCATGAGGAAAACAGCTTATGAATCATAATAAGGGATGTGTAATAATTGAGAAAGTTTTCTAATGGGTAGGTTTTTAGTAGATTTATGGTTAGGGGGATAGAATATACAGTTTGTACAGTATAAAAATCAATATGTTTCTGGAAAGTCCCCATAAAACATGGAAACCCAATGTGTGTGTGTGTGTGTGTGTGTGTGTGTGTGTGTGTGTGTGTGTGTGTGTGTGTGTGTGTGTGCGGGCATATGGAGCATAAAAGCACTAAAAGCTCTGTTTTGTTTTAAGATGCCGCATTGTCCTGTGGGGTTCAACTAATGGACAATGCTAACCCAAAAAAATACCTTTACTGTCTTTCTGATATGCTGATTGCTCTCTCTCTTCTCTTTGGCAGTGTTAGGGAGGAATGTCGAGGAAAAGGTGTTGTACGGAGTGGAGAGTAACTCCTCTTTTCTTGAGTGTGTTTCTAAATCCCAGCAGGCCTTGATCCGCTGGTTCGTACTGAAGCCAGGAACAGGACCACCGTCAAGAGGTATCACCAACATACATCAGCCTCATTCTGTGTCTGTGTGTGTGTGTGTGCGTTTGATTCGCCCACTGTCGTAGTTGTATCAACTTGACAGTTAAAGGATTAGTCCACTTTTAAATACCGTTTTCCTGATAAATTTACTCACCCCCATGTCATCCAAGATGTTCATGTCTTTCTTTCGTCAGTCGAAAAGAAATGAAGGTTTTTGAGGAAAACATTCCAGGATTTTTCTCCTTACAGTGGATTTCAGTGGCTACCAACAGATTGAAGGTCACAATTACAGTTTCAGTGCTGCTTCAAGGGCTTTAAACGATACCAGATGAGTAATAAGGGTCTTTTTCGGTCATTTTCGAAAAAAATACAACCGTTTATGCTTTATAAACAAAATATCGCCTTGAACGTACTTTCCGCTTCCGCATTCTTCATAACGCTTACGCTGAATGTTCTACGCCTTCCCTATTCTACTTACGGAACGAACGCGGCGCCAGTTTCGTTTTTTTTCCATAACTTGAATTTCTTTTCGACTGACGAAAGAAAGACATGAACATCTTGGATGACATGGGGGTGAGTAAATTTATCAGGAAAAGTGTATTTAAAAGTGGACTAATCCTTTAAGTATTTTGCTACATTACAAAATTTAAAAAATCTAAATAATTTTTTGAAGTGTCTAACTACATTTGATCAATTTAAACATTGTCAATTAATTCTTAATTAGAATATACAGTATATCTGACACAAAAACATCTAAATAACAGTGATAGCATTAAATTAAACCTAATTTTACAATAAAAAAAAACGAATAAAATTAAAATCTTTAAAAATATCTAAAAATTTGCATAACAAACAGCAGCATTTAACTAAATATTTAGCTAAAAACGAAAGCAGTGCATGGGGTCATGCAAATGAAATGTTGAATAATTTATTTCGACAGCGAATTGCTTGTTTACATGAAGTGTGCAATCAAACTGATTCACCAAAATAAATAGTACCATAAAATGTGGTGGTGCATTGTTTTAACCCTCTGGAGTCTGAGGCTGATTTGGGGCTTGGAGAAGTTTTGACATGCCCTGACATTTGTGCTTTTTTCAGTTGTTCATAAACATATAAATGACAAAAGTGTCATTACACTGTATTCAGCACAAACTAGGCTACAATAATATGTGAGGAACATGTATGTACATGTTTGTATTTTTGAAGGAATAATGTTTATGCGTGGTTATTGAAAAAACAAAAAACTTAAGTCACTGAAATAAGGCCAAAAAATGTATATTAAATCTATGTTCACAAGACTTTTGGGTATTGGAGGTTGTAGACTAGAGTTTTTGCTTCAGAATTATGTAAAAATTATGCCGCCTACTCCTTCATATAAAACAATATATTGATTTAGTTTTTGAAAGACACTTTTTGTCAAGAAACACAGTATGCGTGGGGGCGTGAATCTGCATGAATAATGGGCCATTTACACCTGAGAAGACAAAGAAATCACATAGTAATGATCTGAAATGACTTGCATATTAATGAGGCCTATCAGTCAGGTAGGCTGTGAAAAAACCCCTCTGTAATCATGTCTCAGCTCATCATAAACAGCAATACTGTGAAATATTATTCCAGTTTAAAATAATGTATTCTATTATATTCTTTAAAATATAATGTATTTCTGTGGTGCAAAGTGTCTGAACAATTATGTTACCTCTATGGCATTTCATATAGGCTTTTAGCTTAAAAGCATGCACATTTGGAGAAATATTGATGGATTCTTATATATTTATGTCAGTTTTCTATACTGACAAATAATATTTATTGTCATCACTATGAGTGCTGGATACTGTGTTTTTAATTCATACTTGCAGCCGGAGGGCGCTCTTTACACCTTTAGTCCACAAATTCATAATATAAAGAAGAAAAGGAACTAGGAACTAATGGCATGTCTTCTAGAGATCGCTAACCATTGCTTTAACATCCAAATAAACACTTTTCAAGACAATAAATACACGATTGAGACGATGAATGCATGTATTGACTGAATTTGCCTCTGAATAGCGCTGGCTCCGTGGGCGTGGCCGCATTAGCGGATAATGAGCTGAATCACAGACTTCTGACATGGCTCTCTTTTCATACAGATTACATAAACACAGAATGTTTGTTTTCGATTTGACTTGCACGATTTAAAACCTGACATTTCAACATTTCTTTAGACGTAAGTGTCATTTTTTTTGTCATTAGTATTCATAAGTTACAGTTAATTTCCTGAGAACTATCAGATTGGACTTCGTTCAGAGGGAGAGGAGAGATCATGCATCATATTAGTTTTCTTTATTTTACAAAAAGCACAACATTGTGTTTTTACTCTGAGTGTACACAAATAAAAGAAGATATTCTATAGTTTCAATTGATATATTACTTATGTTTCTATGACAAGAAATGACGGAGTATTTTAAGTCTGTTTTGCTGCAATGTGAAAAAAAACCTGCAAAACGCGCCGGCGCGTTTTCAGACCTCAGGGAGTTAAACATCATTCAGCAATAATGTAATCTATAGCCTGGGTGTATTCCAGTCATATTTTCTCTTTCATAACAATGTCTTTTGAGATCACAGGCTTTTTATGATTGGACACACTCCAGAAACAGATTTACTGTAACTCTCAACCTCCTGATGCTTAGAAAAAGTAGATGTTGCATAATTCTGAAGATCATATTACTAAACAATGTGTTGTAACAGAGAGACAGAGAACTCAAACAGTTCTGTTGGTAATCATGAAAATGGCCGGGGGCTTAGAAAACTAAGGGAACACAAACATGGAGGTACAGAACACAGCAGAACTGTCAAGAAGTGACCTTCACTGGTGGATTCACCTCTCTCTTTCACGGTTTTACACCTACACATTTAATCTCATCTTCACTGCTGTCTATGAATACAGTTTCCCTTTTTTTTTTACTTTAGAAATAGATACAAATACACTCATCTTTCTGATATCTCTTAAACTCTCTGATGGATGCTATCTACTAAGATAAAGATACTCCATTTGTTGATTTTAGTCAGTGTTTTGTGCAGCACGAGTGAACAGCAGTCTATTATGGAATCTATGTGTGTTGTGGATGAAAGTTCATAGTGCAGATACAGAGGTCATTTTAACCTTGTGCTGTGTGTGTCCCTCGTCTTTATTAGCTGTGATGAATAGACGGGGGCCAAGACCTGACTCTGGAGTGGTAGATCAGCATATCCTTCTATTGATCCATCTCCACAACAATTAATCCCAACAGGAGTGTGTGTGTGAGAGAGAGAGAGAGTTGAAGACACATTTGGGGAGGCATGACAGCAGAAGGTCAAATCACAGCACAAATGTCAATAGATAGATGCCATTCTAGAAGAAACTTGCAGTTTCCTGCTTTTGGAAATATCCTGCAGTCCCACGTCTCAAGTAAACATTAGTCTTGCTATGATGCATTTGTTTTATTTTAGTTTCCCTTCCTGCTTTTCTTTTCCTCCTTTCTTTATCCTGTCTTTCCCACAGCAAAAAACGACTCCCTAACGCCCAGCTGCCCAAAACACCTGCAACACACAATCTCACATCTTAAAATATCCCCTCACACTTCACCTCGTAAAAGACAACAAAGAATGATAGAAGAGAAAATGGTGCTTGCGTGTTTGTGTGAATGTTTATCGAATCAGGGTAAACTGATATCTGGTTGCAATAACAGAATGGACGCTTCATATCCCACGAAGCTGAGAACACAACAACTATGGGATGGGAATTTATTGGTTCCCATTCTGATTTTGGTTCCTTAACAATTCTGTGAGGAAAAAGTCAAGCCTATACTTACACCTTGAATTGATTTTGTCAATATTTAGGCCCATATTTAAGACTTAAAAGATGTATTTCTATTGCATGTACAATTTTCATCCATTTGCATTACTGTTTTAATGTAAACAAACTAATAAACTCTAATATGCAATACATATTTATATCAGTCATACATAAAACAATTAAGAAAGAGATTTATGCAATAGTACTAAAAAGCTAAATGTGTTTTACACAATAAATAGGTTTATATATTTATCATCATTAAGTTCATCTCATACATTTTAACTATATGAATTGCTTGTTCCACAGCTGGCCATATTTGAACTTTTTTAATGGATTAAATTTAATTATTTTCACAATTAAAAGATTTACAGTATGCTGATTCTAAGGAATTTGAATAAATACATTTTGAAAATATATTTTTTAATAAAAACAAATAGATGCAAATGCTTAATAAGTAATAACCTATAATATGATTAATTTTTGAGTGCATAAGTGGCAAAGAGTTGCTTTTACACATTTTAATTGTTGATTCTTGTGCAGGGCTGACATGAAAAAAAGAAGCATGTATGCTGATCATCATGACAACAGTGACATTTTATAGTCTAAACTTTAAAATCTCTGATAATTATTCAGCATATTTTATTGTGATGTTCCATGCATGTAGGTGGAATAATCCAGACATTCTAGAACCATTTTCAAACCAATGTAACAAAACATCATGAAAATCCTTCCTGTGTTTTTTTTTTTTTAAATATGAGTAAATACCTGAACAGCCCTTAACAGGACTGTTCTCACTCCCTCTCCTTCTCTTTTTCCCCTTGATCCCTCTACCCTTTTCCATACGCTTTACTACCCTCTTTTTACAACTAAATATAATTTCCCACAGGATAGTGGGTAACCGGCAGGCCAGCTCGTATTTGAGATGTGAGACAGATCCTGTGCTGAAGGTTCCAGACTCTTTCTCTCTCTTTCTCTAAACCCACAGCTAGACCCAGCAGTATGCGGAGGGGCCACAGGGAGACAGAGGCCTCGTATCATAGTTTTAATGCCTTTGACCTGACTCTTAGACCGTTGCTGTGCTTAAACCTGCGTCTGTGATCAGAGGCCAGTTTCCTCCTGCCCCTGCCTCCCCAGTAAAACCTTCAGCGGGAGTTATACAGCGTGATATACTGCTGAGATACGAAACACAGACACATGTTCACTTCCAACACACTCACACACCAGAACATCTCCATGACATACACACACGTTTCATCTTGACACTCATGTGCCCTTGGCCTTTACGTTTTAGTTCCAGCTGTCACAGGTGCTGTAGACAGTGCAAAACCACCCTATTTCCTCTAATTCCGGACACGTTTCTGCAGGGTACGATTTATAGTCATACTCCAAATTTAAATTCCAAATCTAAAGAGTTGTGATCATGACTATTGCATTTCCTTGAAGCATCTCTTAGATGGCAGATAGATTAGCATAAGTCAATGCAGCGGTAAGCAGTTTGTGTGTGTTTTACAGGGATTCGGTATGCTTTGAAGCTTTCTTTCCCTCCTCTCTGTACTGCACAGCTGTATTGATTTAGTCCACCACTACAGCAGGAGAAGTCAGCAGGCTCAAAAACACAGATAACAGTGAAAAAATGAAAACTACAGGAAGAATAGGCAGATAGGAACGGAAGGAAGGGAGGCAAAGAGATAGAAAAACAGATATTGAAGAAAGAAAATTCAGTGCAAGGGCTAAAAAGAAACATTAGCATGACTAAAGCTGGTGGAGATGATTGATTTGTGAATAAATTGTTAATTTGAATCCGTTATTTATTAGGGTTTCTATTATATGAATTATTTGACTAAATCGAAATCTGTGAAAATTCATCAGACAGCATCAAACTTGAATATCCAAATTTATACGACCAATACAACTAAAATCGGCCTGATTTATACAATTGAATCAAAAAGATTGTGATATCAGCAATATTTAGCGCCACACTAACCTTTGGCCTTCTACTATCTGCTTCTCTGAATGGATGAATTCGGTTCAAGTCAACGATATACACATGGATACAGGCCATCTTATAATTTTGTTTTTACAATGGGTATTTTGTAAGTTATTCATATTGGATGATCCATGGTCATGGTCATGGTCAACTCACAGCCTCGGCTACTTTTCTCTGTATAAGAATATAATGTGACATGCATGGGCAAATGACGTTTGTATGCAGTTTCCTATGAAATCCCTCCCGAAAGCTCTAAAATATAAATTGTTATTTTAGTTTTATCATATTTGGGTAAAGACATGGTTTGGAAGATGGATTTTTTTCAAAGAATCATTGAAGTGGATTGATTGATTAAAATGAGTCCTATTTCTACAATTTTTTTTTCTTTTTTTTTTCTGTATGGTCACAAACTGATTTGTATGCACTGAACACACAGAGCACTTCGTATGTCCGAGGTGACCAGAAAGATGGACACCTTGCATATAGATCAGTGCAATAGATCATGCAAACACCCTGAGATGAAAGTAGACCGTGTAATTTCTCAAGACCTTCTCTGCCCCCCTTATTCCTTCTGCTTTTCTCTCTCGTTAGCATTAACATGTGGTCAGCTTGTCTAATTTGTCTAATAAGGCTGTAATGACCAATGAGATGGTGTAATGTGAGGTCAGCAGGAAGCAGAGCGCAGAGGTTAAAGACTGATCTCTGACCTTGAGGGAGCCTTACTGTGGGTTCTTGGGTGGAATGATTTATGAGAATAAACCCAGCAAGTGACACATAAATTTACTGTTTGGCTGTGATTAAGTTGGTGTGTGTGTTCAAGAAAGACTTTTATGAAAGAATCCTAAAAATTGTGTTTGTTACAGATCAAACCAGATGAGCGTGTGCTGATAACCGAGAGAGGTTTGCTGATTCGTTGGCTTCATCTTAGCGATGCAGGTTCCTACTTCTGCACCTCTCAGGAGCACAGCTTCACCCGTAACCTCCTCCACCTCTCTCTGCACGTCCTGGATCGCGGACAGCTCCACGGACACCATTCTGCTATACGGGAATCATCAGAAAACCCTACCATGACCGAACCCCGTCAGCGCTATAAGGACTATTTGCGCCTGTTGAGCGGCCCTGCGCGCTCTCTAGACGAGTACTGTGAAACGCTCTGGCACAGAGAGAAGAAGCAAAAACAAAAGGGCAAATGGAAGCATGTCCAAGAGTTCCGCAAGAGCAGGAATCGACGCCACCACTAGGGGTGCCAATGATGCATGGATTCGAGTGTGAGGTTAGAAGGGTCACAGTGCCCTGGAAGCCACTGGATGTGGATTAAATGAACTCAAACAATCTTAAAACCAAATACAAATACAGAAATAAACCATCTCCTGACCAGTCTGTTTATGCAAAGCAAAAAGTCCTCCAGAAACATCAATCCTACCATTAAACATTAATCATGTTTCCGTTTTAACCGATGCCTCAGATATGACCCAGTGATTCTTTACCATTTAGAAATGAACCTTTAGCCAAAATACCTATGTGATTAGTCATCTTGGTTGAACTTTAAAGGAAGACGCTACAGGCAAAACCATTGTGGTGCTGGTCAATTTTGATATTTTGAGCAATTTATCTTCCATAACTTTTCTTCTTTCAGACTAGTAGAAAGAAAACATCAAACTGCACATTTAATTCTCAAAATAAGTTTTTTTTTTTCCTCATGCAATGAGACAAAAATCTCCACTTTAGTAGTACTTACATGAACCATATACAGTACAGTCCAAAAGTTTGGAACCACTAAGATTTTTAATGTTTTTAAAAGAAGTTTCGTCTGCTCACCAAGGCTACATTTATTTAATTAAAAATACAGTAAAAAACAGTAATATTGTGAAATATTATTACAATTTAAAATAACTGTTTTCTATTTGAATATATTTCACAAAGTAATTTATTCCTGTGATGGCAAAGCTGAATTTTCAGCATCGTTACTCCAGTCTTCAGTGTCACATGATCCTTCAGAAATCATTCGAATATGCTGATCTGCTGCTCAAGAAACATTTAATGTGTACAATTGTACAAAATATGTGTACAATATTTTTTTTCAGGATTATTTGATGAATAGAAAGTTCAAAAGAACAGTGTTTATCTGAAATCTAATCTTTTGTAACATTATAAATGTCTTTACTGCCACTTTTGATTGATTTAATGCATCCTTGCTGAATAAAAGTATTCATTTCTTTAATTTCTTTTCAAAAAAATAAAAATAAAAATTCTTACTGACCCCAAACTTTTGAACGGTAGTGTATAATGCTACAGAAGCTTTGTATTTCAGATAAATGCTGTTCTTTTGAACTTTCTATTCATCAAGGAATCCTGAAAAAAAAAAGTACACAACTGTTTTCAACAATATTATATATAATAATATTTCACAATATTACTGTTTTTTTACCGTATTTTTAATTAAATAAATGTAGCCTTGGTGAGCAGACGAAACTTCTTTTAAAAACATTAAAAATCTTAGTGGTTCCAAACTGCACATATATATATGAATGTAAAAGGATTTTAAACCTGGCTTTATCCACATTATAATTATGCGAATTAGTGCATATTTAATTAGACAATACATCATTTGCATATAAAAAACATTTCAGTCTTAATGTACTCTGGTTAATCAACTGGGGACGTACAGTGATATTTATTAGTTAAACGTTACCCTATTTACCTGTAGTGTCTTGCCTTGCCTTAAAATGTCAAAATCTATGGGGCAATGTATGCTATACTAAAATCATATGGCTATAAACCTATAAACGACGCTCAAAACAAGGATTGTTCAATCTCACATGTCTGGATTAGGTTTTTTCAAAACATGGCACCAGTTCATTGCGCTTTAATTTTAACCAAGAATAAAAATGCATTCATGTTGAATGTATGTAAATATTTATATTATTTGTACATGAAATTGTGCATGCGTTAGCATTATTTACATAGAATTCTCTTTTGAGATTACAGTTTTAACCAAGCATTTAAGTTTCACTGAGTAAAATACATTATTTTTGTATTTTTCAATTTGTCCTACTGTAGGTCATTTGTTTATGGCATATGACATTATTTAAAATTACCATGGTGTTGAAATAAACTTTTTTATTTCTACTTAACTGAGCAATGGTGTAAAGACAGTGACTTTATTATTTAAAGAGATAGTGCACACAAAAATTTAATTTCTGTCTTCATGTTTCTCAAAGTCAAACTATGTATGATTTTTTTTTTCTTCAGGTAAAAACAAAAGGAGATTTAGTAGATACACAGGCTGCTTTTTCCATACAGTACCAGTTTATGGTGACCACGGTCTTGTCAAGCTCCAAAAAAATAGAAAAATGTGCCATAAAAGGGGTCTATAAAACCCTGTAATATGTACTGTATTCCAAGTCTTCTGAAGACAATATCTGGTATGAAAAGCATATTAAAAGAGTATGTGGTGATTAGATGACAGAATTGATTTTTTTTTAAAAATCCCTTCATTGATTAATCATTGATTGATTTACTATTAAGAAACAAAAAATTATAATAATTTGCAATGGCACGTATTGCAAGATAGTTTAACCTCTATAATTCAGTATTTTATATATAGTTCAATTGTACAATTTCATGTTTTCCCTCAAAATATTGCTTTTTATTTTTAATTCTATGTCTTGTCATTTTATATTTAGATAAAGATGTAAGGGTTGACACCACAGTATTTATTCATAGTGTATTATTTTTTTCAGAAATTGGTCCCACTCACTCACCGTCCCTCCCCCATGCTCTCAAATGTCTGCATCCCTCAGGATACAAAAACTATTTAAGGGTTAAACACAAGTTCAATATTTGTGATGTAATATAGATGAAACAATCTGACCCCATATATCTGTCACAGCCTCATAATCGCACTTGTATACGCACATACACTCTCTAGGCACAGTAATATCTCACATACCACGACTTCAAATCTGAACAAGAGTAATGCAGCGCTGCTGTTATGATTAATCTGAGAGCTGCCTCAGATCAGATTAGAGAGGGAGTGAGCTCCTCACACATACTTTACAATATAGCACGACCTCAGATAACCTCACTGCCTGAAGCATTTGTGCGTGTGTTTTGAAGGTCAGGGCTCCTCTCCCATCAGGATTTCTCATCTCCTCTCGTTTGGTCAATAGTGCATGCGGTGCCCTGCTGAGGAAGTCAAGGTCAGTAGGTCACACTCGCACACACAAACTCATTACTTTATTTTTGTTTGGTTCATTTCTTAAAGGGATAACATAAACAACAATTTAATCCTTTATAAACCTAGTTATAATAATCATTTTACACAAGTAAACAAATCCTGCCAGAAATCGTGCCAGAAAACCAACACAGGATCCGTTTTTGCTCTGGGTTCGACAATAAGGCCTTTCTGTCCGAGTCAGGGCATGGCCGGGGATGGCAGTGACAACCACATGGGGAGTGCAATGAAGGGGAAATGACTGTTTCTGGGCTGATGGGTGAACTCATTTATCAGTGCTAAAGTCTTGAGTAATACAGCTTTCTTATCCCGTACCTCCTGCCACGGCCAAGACAAGCAGAAAGTGATCTTTTCTCTCCAGAATGCCCCCCTGTAGTGGTAATCGCTGGAGCTCTTTAACTATACATGAGCATCTATTAACAGAGATGTTCTGCTTCATGCCGTGGCAGGTCAAAGGTGGAGCGGATTGACAGAAAGAGACAGAGACAGACAGAAAGAGCATGCGAGAGAGTTTCAAATCGGCTAGATTAGGCTCAGCTGGATGTTGTCTGTATTAATGAGTGTCTTTGCTAATAGTTTAAATGCTGCTACTTATGAGTTTGGGAATTATAATTACGATTCATGTCATTTTGGTTGGAATAAATTAAAATATTTCTATTGTTTTTTTGATTTTTGATAAATTTATTTTTATTTTATTTAGTTATTTTTTGCTAAAAATAAAAAATAAAAATAGAGCAAAAGATGAACATTAGGTATGTAAAACTTTTTTTGTGTATTTTAAAGGGGACCTATAATGCCTCTTTTATGAGATGTAATATAAGTCTCTGGTGTCCCCAGAATGTGTCTGTGAAGTTTCAGATCAAAATACCCCAAAGATCATTTACTATAGCTTGTCAAATTTGCCACTATTTGGGTGTGAGCAAAAACATGCAGTTTTTGTGTGTGTCCCTTTAAATGCAAATGAGCTGCTGCTCCCTGCTGCTTTCCAGAAGAGGGCTTTAACAGCTCGCTTCGGTTACTCAACAACAACAAAGCTGGAGAATCTCACGCAGCCAAAATGACGATTGTCAGTAACGGTTTTCAGCCTTACATTGTTCAAACTGGAGTCGGACACTGATGGAGAGACTCAGGAAGACGTAAGAAGTTATAGAATGCATCTGGACGTTTCGGAACGGTTAGTGGATACATTTATGTAACATTAGTTGCAGATGGAGTTGATTTAACTCATCAATTAGCATGTTCCATCCGAGTGTGCCTCACATGTCCTGAAAAGTGAAGCTGCGGGCTCTTTGATCGCCCCCTGGTGGCTGGATGCAGTACATGTCATAAACCCGCCCTCTCCATATAAAAGAAAGGCACTTGAGTCAAAATAAAAAAATAAACTACACTTCCAATAAAATTTTCCGAAAGATGGTTTTGGTCATTTAAGGTAGTTGTTATCACGCTGTTATATGTTCAATTGTTTGTTTTTGTGATAAGTTTGATTTTATCTAGCAATTTTATACTATAGAAACGGGGCGTGTCTTCATGATTGACAGTTGATTGACAGCTTCTCAGAGGACTGTCGGAGCTTCGAGGGGAGATTGAAGATATATAACTAACTATTAATTTTTGATTTCTGTGTTATTTCACACCGGCAAAATGAGTTGTTCAGCAGTAAACTGTACTAACCGACCTACAGGATCTGACGGATCACTGAACTTTTTTCGGTAATGTTAAATGTGGGCTTTATAAGCTAATTAATAAATGTTATTAGCTGAGATAACACGCCTAACGTTAGCCATGTCGGGAAAAAGCAGGTGATCGTTATCTGGCAGTTACTAATTATTTTTATGTGTATAAAATAATAATTAGCAGGACAAAACTAATGATAGCCTACTCTAATTATTTAAAGAGCACTGTCTACAGCAATCGATCTCCTGGAACGTTCATTCAACTTTATTTAAAATGGCAGGACCGTTAATGATGATTTAGAGTTGTTTCTAGTGGCATATTGAGTTTATCTACTGAATTTGCTGTTTCAAAAATATTATTGCTCTAGAAACAGAATAGCCTATTATTTTATAGGTAGAATTTTAAATTGTGTATTATTTATTTAGCCTATTTAAAATACATCAATGATGACGCAGATGACGCAGAGGTCTGGGTGGAAGTTTGATACCGCGTCGTACATTTACATTCAGTTCATTACAATGAATGGAAGCGGCGTTGCGTCGTCCATCTTTTTTTTACAGTCTATGGTTTGTGTCATGTTAATCTTTTGTGCAAATCTAACATTGAATTGACCCTTGTTTGTGAAGCAGTCCGGCTTAAAATTGATGGCATGGTAACAACACTCTACTACAACAACTCTTCTTCTTCTCTAAAGCAGCCCAACATGGCCTCGTCCCCTTTGTTGCGTGTTCTCGGGGGGCAGAGTTTATGTAAATTTTAGGGTTAGTGATGTCACTAACCCAGGAAGAAGCTCATTGTAGTCCCTACCAGCCATTTGTTGTAGTCCTTAAACAGAGAATTCTTTAAAAGAAAATATCTGTCTTTCCATTGAAATTTGAGCGTAATAACTTTGCAGATGTTGTTTATGCTCTAACAGCAATATTACACACTAAATAAAGTTACAAAAATGAAATCATAATCAACCACCCCTTTAACATTAACATGCTGCTAACAGAGAATCATGACAAATGTAGTTCATCACCGCATAAATTGGCTAAATCATATTTTAGTAAAAAAAAATATTTGGTAATATTTTTAGTTATTTTTTTTTTTCACCACTGCACCATACAAATGATTAAATATATGATTAATTTGACCAGTACCCATTCGTTTCACTGTGATTCTTTAATTGACACATGCTAAAGCATTAATGTGAATTCATGTTGTAAATATGATTATTTTGACTTGATCTGAAGGCATAAAAGAGCAGGTCTGATGTGATGGGTCCAAATTTATGTGGCTGGCTCGATCATTCATGTTCCTTCTAGTCTTTTGGAAGTTGTCGGGATTGAATTGGGACACAGTTTTGCAACTTGGCTCTGATTTTGCATATTTTATCAATGTTGGCTGCTGACTTAATGAAAATAAAGATGTTTTCACCCAGTTACCATGTGTTGGGTTGGACTGTGATCTGAAATGTTTTATAATCATCTCTTATCCGTGTTCAGGCTAATTTCAGTCATTACAGCATCAACGCATCAACGCATTTCAGTGTAAACACTCTCTTAAGCTGGTACTTTTACAGAACCAGTTGTAATGTGCTTTGTGAATTTAAAGTGCTTTAGGTTTACTTTATTTTCATGTAAAGTTTAGCATAATTCCATATATTTGGCCATTACGCTATCATGCGAAACTAATGATGCACAGCTACATTGTGACACTGAACAGTTTTGTTGACATGAATTTTATACAACTGACACATTAAACTGAAGTTATGTGATCCATGACTGTTTGACACATCATACATTATGGGTTCCACTTCCATAGTTGATTAATTCTACCACTTATGATGCTTTAGTTCTGTATCAAACAGTCATGGATCTCATAACTTCAGTTGCATAAAATTCATGTCAACAAAACTGTTAAGTGTCACATTGTATCTGTGCATGGGTCATAATGCAGACATTGCTGTAGGTCAGTCCACTCTTGATCCCAAAAAGTGCATGTTTGCAGATATGACTCAAACTGATTAATGTGTCTTACAGACTCCCAGTGGAAGCAGGACACATGATGACCATGTCCTCTACAGGACACAGACAAATAGATGATCTACAAAACCTGGCGCGAAACCACATACCATTTCAAGCAGCATTATCATAACTGTATAAAGTTGCTTCTTCTCCAGCTGAGATCTGAGTATTTGAGGAATTTGTGGTTGTATCATCAGTAGTTGTGTGCAGTGTTTTTCTGTGATTTGCTCCCGCAGCGCATCCGGCACAGGGTTCACGCATTCCTTACGGCAAGCATGCGGTTTTCCAAAAGCCTGTGGAGAGGCTCAAAAAACGGATACAGATAATTATACGATCTCCGTGTGGAATGTATGATTCTGATAGAATTCATTTATCGTTTTGCATGTTGAAAATGGAGAAATGTGCGCTGAAATATTGTGTTGGTTTCTTATCTATTATTCTCGGCTCTGTTGCTGAGTTTATAAGAGTGTTCACTCTCTCGCTCTCTCTTTGTTAACAAAGCTGATGAATATTTCAGACCATGTGTTTGAGAGTTTTTGAAGCTTCATTGTTTATTTAATAGCTAGAACAAATCGGAGCACCTATCCGAGAGAGAATGCAGGAACCCTGTGGAAAACTAGAGGCCAGTTGTGATTCTTACTACTAAATTTAGGCCTTTTTATAATAATTAAAAGTCTAGTATAAACTAGTATTAAAGGGGACCTATTATGCCCCCTTTTACAAGATATAAAATAAGTCTCTGATGTCCCAGAGTCTGTATGTGAATTTTTAGCTCAAAATACCCCAGCATGTTAAAATTGCCACTTTTTGGGTTGAGCAAAAACGCGCCGTTTCAGTGTGGTCCCTTTAAATGCAAATGAGCTGCTGCGCTCGGCCTAAGAGGGCGGAGCTTCAAGAGCTCATTCTCCATTGTCGGGAGTCAGTCAGGATGCACTATAATGTCAGAAACTGTAAATATGAGGCATGGAGATAGAACAGGTATGGTTTAGTTTAATTACGGTTAGAACTTATATTGTCTTCTTGTTTTTATCCACTATATTAGTACAAGCCTGTTTACTGATGAGTTTTACAACATTTATTGTACTTAAAACAAAATATGAAGCATCTGTTTTCACTCTAGAAAATCACTGTAAGAGCTTAAAATACAGTGCAAGTGTGCATTAAAATATTATCCATAAACTCTCTCTCTCTCTCTGCCTTGCATTATCATCAACATACACAGCAAAGTACACAGAAACACTCGTTACAACTAACAGTAAACAAATATATAAAGACCTTATGCCTTTTCGGCTGGTGCTTAATAAACTGGTACACTTTATATCCATAAATCAACTCCGATGAACTGTAATAAAGTGCTCTCACCTTCATTATTGCCATATCCAGTATCACTCTGGAGACTGAAAGCTGGATCACGAACAGTTTACTGATCTATCCTTGAGTAACAACTTTTTAGCACAAACTCTGTTTTGTATTGTCCCTTTGTATTGACATTCGTCCACAAAGCAGTCTGGTATGAAATGATTCGCGCAGACATAATGGAATTTCGGTAGAGTTGAGGGAGCATTTTCTTCGAAAACAAAATTAATCCACCTCGTCTTCAGTGGCTCAGATTTCAGGAGTAAATGGAGAGAGCTATGTGGATTAATCAATGCAGCTACAGAACACCTAAAACGCTTGGGAGATGTTCTCGTCAGTGCAGCAATGGCGGACTGTGTACAACTCGCTGTGAACTCGTTCAGGGTGGTTCTATGTTAAAACAGCAGTGTCTGTCAACATGCATGGGCGGTGCCTGTGGTTAATGTGGCGTCACATTGCCAGGGATCTGGAAACGGCTTGTTCTGAGACATTGCTTATGATATATTGGGATTAAAAAAAAGGAGTGGTTGGATTTTTATCATTATAGGGTGGTTGTGTACACTGCCAACACACATTTATGTCCAAAAAGTGAATTTTGCATAATAGGTCCCCTTTAAGGTACAGTAGCCCCAACTCATTTCATTTTTGTGTGAACTAACCCTTTAAGTTGAGTAATAAAAACTCCATCTCCGTGCCGCTTTTACAACATTTAAATCCCTCAGTTCTCACCATCTCCAAAAAGCCATGATAATGTTGATTCTTGTTTTATTACAAACTGTCGCATTCTCTTTTTGCCAGCAGACTCTCCTCCGTTTGGCTTTTTTTCTTTCTTTTTTTAAATGAGTGATTCCACAAAGGTTTGAGATTTAGCATGCTCCATGTTACCTTTCTCTTTTGCTGTGCCAACTAACCTATGCCACTCCCACACCATACACACATCAAAGTAGCCAGAGCAACTTTTCTCAATGTACGGATATGATGAGACACACATGGGCATGATACATTTTTTTGAAAATTCTTCGATGAATAGAAAGTTCAAAAGAACAACTTTTGAAATACAAATAATTTATAACATTATAAATATTTTACTGTCACCTTTGATCAGTTTAATGCATTAGAAGTTAATTACATTTGAAATATCGGAAAGTGTTTTAAAAGTGTTGTGGAAATGATTCTTTGACTGATGTGAATCTTTTATCAAAAGATAAGCTAAAAAACACATACACAGGCATGCTTGTGTGTGTTTGAACAAAGGTGCTGACAGGATTGACTTATCAAAACAAATGTCGTGGAAAAAAGTACAGGATTGAGATATCAAGGTGGTACAAGGTATGTTTGGCAGAATATTACAGGGCAATTACACTGCTCCAGATGTGTACCGCAGCGCTGACAGACAGAAAGAGAGAGAGAGGTGCTTCCTTTAAGCCAGTGACAAGGGAAGAATATTGATAGTGTCCTGAGGGAAGAAGGGCAGGAGGAATGTATGATGGAGAGAGAAACAGTTGTTACCTCTGAGAGGGTAATGACTACCTGTGTGGCTCACACCTGATTTATGCCCAGGATCTCTCCACCTGAGCACTGCCACAACATGCTGAACACACATACACACACACCTGTGGAGTGATGGCTTCATTCACAGGAAACATTTGTATGTCTGTGTTTAGGCAGCATCTTAATTTTCCATGTACCACCATCTCTGAAATTACAGGCCACAGCTGGTTTAAGATACGAACAATATGAGCCTGTAGTTACAGAGAATTCCTTCTAGTCTACCCTGATAATGTTCAAAAGACACCATTAGGGTAAGACAAATTACACTAAAAAAATGCAATAAATATTAACATAAAATCTCACACAAAACACCTGAGTCAGTAAAGAGCAGATAATCTCCCTGTATTGGACTGAATAGATTTAACTGATGGAGGTCAAGGGTCGGATGGTTGGGGATTGAGTTACAACTTCTGCATTGACTGATCTGCATTCAGTTCTGCCCTGTCTTGATCATGTGTTATGGGTAAATGTTTGTTGATTTAGGGTCAGTAGGAGCTCTGGAAAGGCCGCTGATGTCACTGACATCAAAGATGACGGAGGGTGCCTTTTGGCTTAAACCTGCCGTTGCCGAGCATCGCTATGCAGATGTTTTGGAAGATGAAAGAATACTCAATTTCGAAGTTTGGTATGTTTGATAATAATTATCTATGATGTTTGAAGTTTGTGAATGATGCAGTATCTAATGCTATATAACAGTATTTTTTTATTTATTTGCCCACCTATAGATATTTTAAATAACCTGACAATCAACTCCACTCGCACACCATTGGCCTGAACTTTGACCCTGTGCTCCCAGGGTTTGTGGGTAAAAGGTTGTGGCAGGGCACCACAGCCTTTTCATGGATCACTCAACAAAAAGAAACAATGTCATTTGCAATAACACTAACCAGATATAACCTAAAAAGCATTAGACATCAAACAGTCACTTCCGACAATAATTGTCTTGAAATTTATTGTTGAATTTCCATTTGCGGTTGTAGCGGCATTGCTTTAAAGGGGATGAATTTAGAGATTCAAGATGTCAGAGAGGGTTTTAGCTGCTGAGACTTTACAGTTGCTGTTAATTCCATTTCAATCAACACAAAACTCTCAACTAATTTACTATATAGTTGACCTGACCTATCCGTAGACAGAACTGATGCAATAACAGATTGGTGGAGCTCAGCAAGCAAGCAGGCACTAAAAACATAATGAGCTATCAACTACTAACAAGCATTAAATCTGTACTGTGCATAAACTCTGTCCCAGATTAAACTAGGAATGTTAGCTTGCGTAAGAGAGCAGGAGTTTGACAGGATTTTGGCGATTTTTTGTTTTTAAGAGCTGTGCTGTAGAAACCACAATGAACCTCTCAGTGCATGACAGAGATAATTTCATTCAAACGTCTTACTGTCGTAACCATGCTATTTCCTGTGTTGATTATTTAATACAATCACAATATCATATGTATTTCATTGGCCTTACTAAATAAAAGCTCTGTTTTTCCTGACGAAAATACAATAGAGCAGAAACTTTAATTGAATGCTGTCAGTCATTCTTTTGTCCTCTGGGCTTTTAATGTCTATTAAGGGAGAAACATCAATCTAATTCTTTTACTTGGCCAAAATTGTAGAATGCTCCTGGCAAGCCTTGAGAGAAAGAAAGTGAAAAATCCAAAAACATGTATTAGGACAGCATAGGATTTGAACTTTAATTTGACTTGAAATTTAGAAGAAAAAAATTCTAAACAACGCTATGTGAAGTATTCTGACTAAACATAAAATGTTGTGTCATTGAGTGCCGTTTTAACACATTACAAGTAACTTGAGTTACGTAATCAGATTACTTTTTCAAGTAACTAGTAAAGTAACGTCTTTGCTGCTGACCTTCAATGATCTAATTCGACCATACTAATAAGTAAAAATTACTTTGGGTTAGATTTAGAAATGAGAGTGTTGAACTTCCTTCTTCTGTATCCTATTCTTCTTTAATCCAGAATGGCAGCACAGCTCAAAGGTTTGTTTGTGCTGCGCCCTCTACTATACATGCGTAAATATGCATTTCCTTCAGCCTGAGGCTTATTCATTTCACTTTTGGTGTGAAAGGGCCCTTACATTGGCCAATAATAGAACTTTGTTTTGTTGTTCTTAAAAACTAACAAACAAGCCCAGCCCAGGTTAGAAAAAGTAACACATTACTTTTCATAAAAAGTACAGTGCATCCAGAAAGTATTCACAGTGCTTCACTTTTTCCACATTTTGTTATGTTACAGCCTTATTCCAAAAGGGATTAAATTCATTATTTTCCTCAAAGTTCTACAAACAATACCCCATAATGACAACGTGAAAGACGTTTGTTTGAAATCTTTGCACATTTTTTAAAAATAAAAAGTGAAAAAAAATCACATGTGCATAAGTATTCATAACCTTTGCCATGAAACTCAAAATTGAGCTCGGGTGCATCCTGTTTCCACTGATCATCCTTGAGATGTTTCCACAGCTTGATTGGAGTCCACCTATGGTAAATTCAGTTGATTGGACATGATTTGGAAAGGCACACACCTGTCTATATAAAGTCCCACAGTTAACAGTGCATGTTAGAGCACAAACCAAGCCATGAAGTCCAAGGAATTGTCTGTAGACCTTCGGGACAAGATTTTATCAAGGCACAGATCTGGGGAAAGGTACAGAATCATTTCTGCAGCATTGAAGGTCCCACCAGGACTCTTCCTAGAGCGGGCCGCCCAGCCAAACTGAGCGATCGGGGGAGAAGGGCTTTAGTCAGGGAGGTGACCAAGAACCCGATGGTCACTCTGACAGAGCTCCAGCGTTTCCCTGTGGAGAGAGGAGAACCTTCCAGAAGAACATCCATCTCTGCAGCACTCCACCAATCAGGCCTGTATGGTAGAGTGGCCAGACGGAAGACACTCCTCAGTAAAAGACACATGACAGCCTGCCTGGAGGACTCTCAGACCATGAGGAAAAAAAAATTCTCTGGTCTGATGAAACAAAGATTGAACTCTTTGGCCTGAATAGCAAGTGTAATGTCTGGAGGAAACCAGGCACCGCTCATCACCTGGCCAACACCATCCCTACAGTAAAGCATGGTGGTGGCAGCATCATGCTGTGGGGATGTTTTTCAGTGGCAGGAACTGGGAGACTAGTCAGGATTGAGGGAATGCAGCAATGTACAGAGACATCCATGAAGAATACCTGCTCCAGAGCACTCTGGACCTCAGTCTGGTGTGAAGGTTCATCTTCCAACAGGACAACAACCGTAAGCACACAGCCAAGATAACAAAGGAGTGGTAATGGACAGCTCTGTGAATGTCCTTGAGTGGCCCAGCCAGAGCCCAGACTTGAACCCGATTGAACATCTCTGGAGAAATCTGAAAATGGCTGCGCACCAACGCTCCCCATCCAACCTGATGGAGCTTGAGAGGTCCTGCAAAGAAGAATGGGAGAAACTGCCCAAAAATAGGTGTGCCAAGCTTGTAGCATCATACTCAAAAAGACTTTAACTGGTGCCAAAGGGGCTTCAACAAAGTATTGAGCAAAGGCGGTGAATACCTATATACACGTGATTTTTTTTTTTCATCTCTAAAAGTAACTTTCCCCAACACTGATTGAGTGTGAAGGTATCCTACACAAAAATTATGGTTGTCACCATTGTACACTGAAAGTCACTTTTCAGTATGTCTTCAGTACAGCGTCAGAAAAGAAAACATAAAATTGGTTCATAAACAGTGGTTTAGTGAACAAACTATGACTTTATGGTGCTATTGTAAATAAAGGAAGAGATCTGAAGTGCTTCCACTTTGGGATGTAAAATATTTTAGCAAAATGTATAGTTTAGTTAGAATTATTGCACTATTTGTTCTATTGCATGCCATCTGTTTGACACCCATGCGCACATCTGCACTCCTTCAATGAAATCTGTGAAGTTTAAAGGTACTGTATGAAAGTTTTTTTTTACTAAAGCATAAAAATAACCTAATATGTTTGTAGAGATTTAGGAAACATGCCAAGTTCAAATATTTGTTTCTCTGAAAAACAATGTTACAGCCAGTTATTCTACTTTGATTACTTTGACTATTCTGCACTTTGATCAAAAATGCAGTAAAACTCAAATATTTAAAAAAAAAAAAAAAAAAAAAAAAAAAAAAATTAACCCGTTTAATTTTTTACTAAACTTTTGGCTATAGGCTATATGCAAATAAAATAAAATAAAATGTGTATGGATAGGCTATATAAATATAATCTAGATATATGAATGTAATCAAATAATTCTATCTTTTAAAAGCTAAATAAGTACTGAATCACTACACACACACAAATTACTGACAAACCAGGTTTCCTGTGACAGGTTTTAGTGTGTCATTTAGAGTTCTTGTGCGCTATTGATCACTGATACACTCTCCACTCTCTCCCATTCACTATAGACTGAGGCCAGAGCCAAGACAGAGATCAGATTCACCCCTGCACAGGAATTAAAAGCACACAGACTGGTAGCATGTTTCTGAAGAACACCGCAGAACTGGTGTCAGATTATGTCTTTTGCAATATCACTTACTTACTTCTTTTCTTTGTGCAATCTACTTCCACCATCTCTTTATATCCATGGATGATGGCAGGTGACAACAGCTGACAACATCAAGATCCTGCTTAAAAACCAGATTCAGAAGTATTGACCACGTTAACACTTTCCCCTTAATCCTGGTAAGACAATTAAGAGTCTATGGTAGCCTTTTATTTTACTTTTATCTAATGACTTTTAGTAACAGTATTTATATCATTTTTTAACTCTAATACACCACTATGTCCAACCGCGTTCAGCATTCGCTTAGTGATGTCTGATCGCGCTCTGACAACGGCAGTGATGTCTCGCGCATATACTTCAATGAGAGCGAGACATCACTGCCGCTGTCAGAGCGCGATCAGACCTTACTAACGAGTGCTGAACGCGGTTGGACATAGTGGTGTATTAGAGTTAAAAAATGATATAAATACTTTTCGGTTTATCGCACAAACCGATCGTTTCGTGTCTTAGGACATCAATGTGTCGTCACGAGCCGCAGGGTTTAATTTGGACTTGTCTATGCAAGTTTTATTTACTCTTATAGTAGAAGTTCCCATCAACTAGCATTATTTGACTGACAGACAGCAACGGTTGGAGTTAAAAATCATTAGTGTTCTACTGAAGAAACAAAGTCACCTACATCTTGGATGCGCTGGGGGTAAGCAGATAACCATCAAATTTTCATTTTTGGGTGAACTATCCCTTTAACAATTGTAGTCATTTGAAAACTTTTTTTATTTCTGGAATTCTGACCATTTTCAAGCCCTTGGTTGCTTAGAAGCCCCACTATTGACACCTAAATGATGACTAAGGACACGTGGACACCAGTGGTGATGAAGCTCTAAGTTGCCATGTTGTGAAACGAAGGTAAAACTCTTCCTTTGAGGAATTGTTATGATTTGGTTGATATACAGGCCTCATATGACTACTAATGATGCAAATATTGTTGCATCTTAATGTGGCTATCACCTAGAAAAAGGGTTTAAAAAGGGATTGCCTGGTAAATATTGACTTTTTGTGCATTTGACATGTTGTAGTTGTAGTATAAGCCCAATACATGTGAAATGGAAGTGGTCTTTTTGATATACAGGGCTAATGATGTGAACTAATGATAAAAATATTGGTAATGCTTCTTAGTTTGGCTGTCATATAAGAAAAAAAAATATTTAAATAGTTTTTTTTTTTTTTTTAAGTAATTATATTTCTCACAATTTCAGCTTTTATTTTTACAATTTTCATCTCTTTTTTGACTTTATATCCAACAATTGTGACTTTATTTCTCACAGTTAGGCCTTATATATATCACAATGTAACATTATTTCTTATTTTAAAATTTATCTGATTTGTTTTTTCTCTCTGAGGCTCTGATTTGCTCTAATTATGTTTGGTGATTTATTTGGTCAGACTTGCGCATGTGGCAGGCATGAATAGATGCATTCATATTTTGTCAGTGTAATGAAATCAGACAGCACACGGCAGGCTGAACGCTGGATGTATTTTTAGTCAGCTGATAAGGGTCAAGGCTTTTTGTCCATGAGTTTTATCTCTGCAATTATTTGAAGTTCCAAACCCCAGGCTACCCGTTGAGTCCAGGAAGCCAGCCCATTCTGTCCATAAAACACCTCCACACGTCAATGTTGTTAGGATTTTAATCACAACTCCTCAGCTAATGTGCATTGCAATAGTTTTGAGTATCTTCAAAGTCTTATCATAGTGTTTGATTCACTGAGCTAAGATATAGAAAAGCATAGACATTAGACATTAAAAGTAGCTCTTTAACGGTGTGTGTGTGTGTGTGTGTGTGTTTATATGCATTATGTTGTAAACAAATAATGAGAAGTGGGTCAATTTAATTAAATCTTTTTTTAAATCACTTAGAAACAAAAGTCTGTTGTGTTTTGTTGTGGAAAGCCTTAAAAAAGCCCATGTAAAATAACTAATTACTTAAAATCCACTGCATGCTGGAATTTGCATGAACGTTACATAAGATAATAACCCCAGCTGAGTAAACGAGAGCTAACAATGCCAAAAGAAACACTCAGCATGCATTGTTTAATCAGGTAAACGCTACCTACTGGCAGGCAACATGTAAAAGAGCTGCTTTCATTGTACTTTAGTCTTTGACAAAGTCCTGCAGCTTTGGTGCAGACTATGAGGTTTTTGTATTAGATTATCCAGTTATATTTATAGAGAGTTATTAAATTTACCCACATGTATTTTTTTGTCCATGGGTTTTGAATGCTTTTCATGGCTCTTTTTTTCCCTAGCAGAATGGGAGAAGCCTTTCTACTTGCTTTAATTTGTCTCTGCAAATATAGTGCACTGAAGCAAGCAAAGAGGTTATATGTCTGTTTTTAGGCTTTTTGATTAACTTAGTGGCCTCATTAACTAACCCTCAGTCAGTAACCAATGACTCTGATGAGTGTGGATTTGGTAAAATGAGACATCTCATCTCAGAGGAGCTCTCTAACCAGTGATTTATCACCGCTAATTAACGTCTGCGAGTGAGCAGATGTTTTCATTTCCATTAATGCACCTGAAATGGCACCGTAACAACCATTTATTGAGTGAGTGTTGAGAGAACCTTCACTGGGACAAATATGATCCTGAGCAGACTGATAGATATAGTACTATTTGCTTTTTCCACACACTTAAAACAATAGCTTATTCAACTAGTATGGTATTTATTCCACAAATATTGCCAACAAGTAAAATATAATTTTATAAAGGAAGCAAAATTGTGTTTTTGATAGCAACTGCAGCCACAACACAGGTGGGAAAAAGTTTTTGGGAGGTTGGTTAGATTGTGAGAAGAAGTGAAAGTGATTGATGAGAGCTGTATGCATGCCACCTCTCTCACTGGCTGGTTTATTGGTGGGCCGCTTTTTTTTTGTGGTAATCTGAAGCAGATGGCAGTTTGTTTGAAGTCCCTGCAGATGGTCATCACCGCTCAGCTCTTCAGCACCTGAACCGTGAGGGATCCAGACGCCACACAGAGGCCTAACCTGCCAAAAGAGCTAAATTACCATTGCGCAAAATGACCAAAATAACCGATTCTGAAGGATGAGTCAAAAAATCGTGAGCACTAATCAGGTCTAGAAACCCGTCCGGTGATTAAAGGTCTAACCGTGCTGTATAACCAACATGTTCTGTTTAATATAATCAGGAGTGGCTATTCTAACTTAAAGAGAGACATTAGCATAACAGGAAAGCTTGTCCAGACGTATGTTATTTTAGTTCTGCATTAACCTGCATTTTTCCTGGCACATCTCCATTAAAAACTCCTTTTAGTCTTAGAGTGAGGTAAATTTTGTGCTTGGATTTGACCTACAATATTAGGTTGTACAAAACAAACACGTCCTCATTGACACAGTCTGTGCAGAGTGCTATGCATTTTGGGATTGAAACAAAAACGCAAAGCTGTATGCCAAATCGCATCTTAAAAATATATTAATAATTGTTGAGATTTATATAGCTACACTCTACAAAATGCTGGGTTAAAAACAACCCAAGTTGGGTTGAAAATGGACAAATCCAGCGGTTGGGTTAAATGTTTGACCAACGTGCTGGGCAGTTTTATTTAACCCAACTATTGTGTCTGTGAAGTTTCAGCTCAAAATACCCCATAGATTTATTATTATTCAATTTTTAACTGCCTATTTTGGGGCTTAATTAAATATGCACCGATTCAGCGTGCGTCCCCTTTAAATGCTCGCGCTCCCCGCCTCCAAGCTCGCGACTCTGTAATACATTGCATAAACAAAGTTCACACAGCTAATATAACCCTCAAAATGGATCTTTACAAAATGTTTGTCATTCATGCTGCATGCATGTATCAGATCATGTAAGTATGGTATTTATTTGGATGTTTACATTTGATTCTGAATGAGTTTGATGGTGCTCCGTGGCTAACGGCTAATACTACACTGTTGGAGAGATTTATAAAGAATTAAGTTGTGTTTATGAATTATACAGACTGCATGTGTTTAATAATGAAAATAACGTCATGATCTCCGTGAATACAGTAAGAAACGATGGTAACTTTAACCACATTTAACAGTACATTAGCAACATGCTAATGAAACATTTAGAAAGACAATTTACAAATATCACAAAAAATATCATGATATCATGGATCATGTCAGTTATTATTGCTCCATCTGTTATTTTTCGCTATTGTCCTTGCTTGCTTACCTGCATAACGTCTGTGTGCAGCTCCAGACGTTAATACTGGCTTGTCTAATGCCTTGAACATGGGCTGGCATATGCAAAAGTTGGGGGCGTACATATTAATGATCCGACTGTTGCGTCACAGTCGGTGTTATGTTGAGATTCGCCTGTTCTTCGGAGGTCTTTTGCAAAAATAAAATTTACATAAGAAGGAGGAAACAATGGTGTTTGAGACTCACTGTATGTCATTTCCATGTACAGAACTCTAATTATTTAACTATGCCAAGATAAATTAAATTTTCAATTCTAGGGCACCTTTAAACAGTAGTTGGGTTATATAAAATTACCCAGCAGTTTGGGCAAACATTTAACCCAACTGCTGGGTTAAAACAACACAATCGCTGGATTTGTCCATTTTCAACCCAACTTGGGTTGTTTTTAACTCAGCATTTTTCTGGAGTGTAAGATTAAATAATGCTGTAGAAGTTTTGTTCATTGTTAGTTCATGTTGACTTATGTATTTAACTACTGTTAACAAATTAAACCTTATTGTAAAGAAATCTAAAGTCCATATGCTACATAAATAGAAAAATGGACATTCAAGGTCAAAAAACACATAATGTGAGGAAAGTTTTGATCCGTGATGCCCATAGTTAAAGGTTATCAAACCCATCTCCAGCTTTTGCTTTATTCCAACAGAGGCTAAAGTGTCATTTCATACTCCAGAAAGCATGAAGGATACAGTCACGGGCATGGAAGAGACTTTCCAGTCCTCGTCTGTGCCAAATACTTCACAGATGAACGACATCAAACAGTTTGTCTGCCCTTCATGGTTATGCTAAGATGCAAAAAACGATTAGTCAGCACAATCATCATCGCTTTTTTCTTTCACGTGGTGTCATATGTCACAGAGCTCCATGAATATCACGTCGAAATGTAACTTGTGTGGTTCAGTGGAGCGTGATCCTTGAAACGTGACATCTGACATCTCGTTTCACTGGCTGAGTAGACGATAGGATGTACTTGGCAGGAAATGGTCTTTGTGACACACTCAATAGTGTATTGCCTTTTTCCTGTTAAAGCTGAGTTGTGAAGGACAGTGAGACCAAAATGAAGAAATACTTTGGAAGTCCTGCCCTATTGTTCTGTTAATCTCTGAAGATTTAATGGAGTTCTCAGTTATGTTTTATTGGAAAAACTTTACAATAAAATCTCATTTGTTAACATTAGTTAATGCATTAACTAGCACATTAATGTTTAATGCTAGTTAATAAAAGTACATTTGTTCCTGTTAGTTCAGAGTGCATTAATGTTAACATAACTTTTGATTTTAAAAATATATGAGTAAATGTTGAAATGAAAATTAACTAAGATTAACAAACAGCTAACAGGGAATCTCAGAACTTTGGCTAATGTTCTAGCAATGTTCTGTTAAACTGCATTATTTTATTATTTTATAATGTTGCCTGGGATGCACTTATAATGTTAATATTATTTTTACATCAAAAAGTGTCATAATTTAGGAATGAAAGGCATTTTTCCTACCCTGATTTTAGCCCTCTTAACGCTCTGTTTTAAGCGGCGTGTCTGCTGTGAGACTTCAGTCTAAACGCCCACTGCTGTGATTGGCTAACATCCTTGCCTATGAAATAGCTAAGTATTCATGTGGAATATATATATACATGTGGAACTATCGAAAACATTTAGCACATTTTTACTATTACAGTTCTCAAGGTTTATTAATCATGAAAAATATTGATTATATTGAGATCATGGCATGAAACTGAAAGGTTGCAGTGATGAGCATGTAGCCGATCATAGACATGTTGAGTGCATGAATGGAGTGATCTCGGAGTTTCTGCAAACTAACAATTGCTTTCATCATAACTAACAGTGCAAACACAATGTAAATAAGAGATTTGTTGATTCTAATGGGCGTTTTGGAGAGAGTCCAGAACTCAGTCACTGATAACTTCGCACAGTTTGATTGACAGCTCTAGCGATTGTAAAGGGAACGTTCTTTGATTTAAATAACAATGTTAAATAAACAATGTGACAATAAACAATTTTGAGACAAGAACATGTGACTGTACATTAATCATTACATATCAGAAATCACTGGTCACTGGTGAGTTTGATTAGATGTACACATAATCCGTACATGTCAAATGATCTGTAACTTTGTAACTAATTTTTTTTTACTCACATAAGTGTGTTGCTCTGTTCCTGTCGAATCTAATATAGAGGCACAGCATTGTTTTTTTCACCTCAGGCTCTCTGCAAATCCAATGAGCTTCTGTGTTTTTCCATAACCTGGCACTGCACAACATTTTGCACTCTTCAAAGGCAAGTTTATCACTTAGTTGCTCGATCCAGTGTTAGCGTAGCATAGTATTACTTGTCATGCGTGAATCAGTGGGCGGGGCTGCAGTAGTAACGAAGTAAAAGTAGCGTTTTATCTTCTTCTGCAGAGGTGGTTTTTCTCTTATCTATACCATAATAAATAGGCACCTTCCACAACCAGTCGTAACCTGGGCTTGGTTTAAATAAAAGCTGTTTTTGGACTAATAAGGAAGCTTTCAGTTCTGAAACTTACAGTATATTCTTGTAGTATGATGACCTGTTATATGTCAAAAGCTCAAGGAAAATTTGATTTCTCAATTCATGACCCCTTTAAAGTTATGAAAAACATTCTTCCAGTAATGTTAATATAGCATTTATTTAAGGTCATCTGGTCTTTAATAATGTTTTCAAAATGTTTGTACAAAACATTATCTATACATCGTAAAAAAAAAAAAAAACAGAAAAAAATGTAGTTGCACTTTATTTGCAGTTCTAATTGTTTCAGAATATTCAGGAAACATCCAAAAGTAAAGTTTGTATAATGTTTGCGGAATGATAAAATAAAATGTCTCCTTATTGTTTGCATAACAATACAAAAGTTTTTTATTTATTTATTTTTTTAAAAATGGGTGTTTTGAACGTTCAAAGAACATTTAGAAATAATGTTTTCATAACTTAATCAGCAAAACGTACTTAGGACATATTATTGTTAGCTGGGTAGATGCTGTAGAAGTATTGTTCATTGTTAGTTCATGTTAACAAACGAAACCTTATTGTAAAGTGCTATCGTTTTACTTCAGTGTTTAACTTAGTTGTTGGCATGCATTAAGAGCTATAAAATGATCCAAGCTATCCAAAATTTCTTAAGGGTGAGAGTAATCGTTCAGCTGGCAACCAGCAGGACTTTTAAAGGGTGCCTTTTCACCTGTTGTTTTAGTACTGTATGTTTATACAGGTGGTGCCACTCATAAGGTCTAGAGAAAGAGTTTCTCGGCGCCTGGATGAATATGCAATTCATAACATTGTTTTTGTATTAAATTAATAATATAACTAATATAAAATTTCAATTTTTCCCATTAAGTAGACTGTGGAGTTTTTGCTACAGGGTGGATGGTATTTTTCCATTCCATTTTTATTCTCGTTGAGCAAAAAATGTATGATTTCTTTTTCTATAAAAAATTTAAAAAACCTCTAATGCAGAATATTTTTTGGTTGTTTGTCACTGAGTATTTCATTTATGAAGTAAATATTTAACTTGACTGCCAGAAGAATGTAGAAGCTCTCATTAGTGTTATATTTCTGCCTTTTTTCAGTGATATAAATTGAGAGAGAGAAAAAAAAAAGATATTTATGTCAAAATAATGTTATGGGCTTCTGTATGATTTAAAGATTATTCCGTTTGTTACCGCTATGAACATGAAATCACTATATTGTTCTAGGATGCTAATATCTGTGATTATTTACACATCATCATCGTCATATATATCTTTCTTTTTTGGCAATACAAAATTGAAAATCTTGAATACTGTACTGGTTGGTCTTTTCCATGCTATTAAAATGAATTGTTATTGGGGACTGATGCTTTGAAGCTTCAAAATAGACACAAAAGCAGAATAAATCTTGGTTACAATAAATATAATAAAACTGGTTAATATTGAATTCATATTGATAATTTTATGTCAAAAAAGTTTTTTTTTTTTTTTTTTCCCATACAGTGGAAGTCAATGAGCTCCGATGTTGTTTGGTTCCCAATAATCTTCAAAATGTCTTTTTATGTTTTGCATAAGAAAGAAATGCACATAGGTTTGGAACGACATGGCAGAAATGGCAGAACTCCAAACTGAATTTTGTATGGCTAAGAAAGTGACATAAAGATTTCCCTATTTATTTGAAGTACCTTTTTCAATTGCTTCCACATCCTTCCATCTCACTTAAAGAGGATAATAAGAGGGCTTTGCAGAGGATGCGGTCAACTTATCAGACTCACACCTGATTCCTGAGTGACATCTGAGCCTGAGTCTTTCCATTAATCAGCCCCTCTCACTCTCTCTCATACACATACAAAAACACACAGAAGGGTTGTTTGTCCATCGCATGTCATGTCTGGTCATTGAAAGTCGCCATCAACCACTTTATATAAGAGGTGTGGATGGGATACAGGCCTTTGCTTTTAAGCATACACATGCTGATAGTCAGAGATAATTGGCCATTGCGACTCTAGGAGACATACTATCACATCATTCACTCCCTAGCACACAACACCTACACACACTTAACGCTAATGTACTTAGCAATCACACACACACACACACACACACGCAGACAGGCTGTAAAAACTCAGTAAGTGAGAGTTATATGTTATTTTAAAGGTGCCCTCAAATGAAAAATTGAATTTATCTTGGCATAGTTAAATAACAAGAGTTCAGTACATGGAAATGACATACAGTGAGTCTCAAACTCCATTGTTTCCTCCTTCTTATATAAATCTCATTTGTTTAAAAGACCTCCGAAAAACAGGCGAATCTCAACATAACACCGACTGTTACGCAACAGTCGGGGTGTACACCCCCAATATTTGCATATGCCAGCCCATGTTCCCAACATTATGAGAGGCATTAGACAAGGGCAGGCAGTATTAACGTCTGGATGTGCACAACCAAATCATCAGACTAAGCAAGCAAGAACAATAGCGAAAAATGGCAGATGGAGCAATAATAACTGACATGATCCATGATAACATGATATTTTTAGTGATATTTGTAAATTGTCTTTCTAAATGTTTTGTTAGCATGTTGCTAATGTACTGTTAAATGTGGTTAAAGTTACCATCGTTTATTACTGTATTCAAGGAGACAAGAGCTGTCGTTATTTTCATTTTTAAACACTTGCAGTCTGTATAATTCATAAACACAACTTCATTCTTTATAAATCTCTCCAACAGTGTAGCATTAGCCGTTAGCCACCGAGCACAGCCTCAAATTCATTCAGAATCAATGTAAACAATATAACAGTATACAATACTCACATAATCCGCCGCATGCATGCCGCATGCATGAAGAACACTTTGTAAAGATCCATTTGAGGGTTATATTAGCAGTGTAAACTTTGTTTAGGCACTGTTTAAGGCAAGCGCGAGCTCCGTGGGCGGGGAGCGTGAGCATTTAAAGGGGCCGCACAGCATAAATCGGCTCATGCCCCAAAATAGGCAGTTAAAAAAATTAATAAAAAAAAATCTATGGGGTATTTTGAGCTGAAACTTCACAGACACATTCAGGGGACACCTTAGACTTATTTTACATTTTGTAAAAAAACGTTCGATGGCACCTTTAGTTATTTTTGGAGTCCTGAGAATGTATGTCACCTTTTCCCTAGTTCTATTTCATTGAACGAAAATGTTTATAATTTTAGAGTTAGTTAATTAATTGGTAAAAATACTGCTTAATGGACAGCGTTTTTGTTTGAAGTTACCTTTTAAGGACACTGGTTTCAACCAAGGCACCACAAAATGATCTAAAACAAATTCAAGTGCACTTTAGAATAATAAATAAGTATTATGAATAAATATGTAGTGCCTACTATGCTTATTTCCAATTATAAATGGATTCATAAATTGAAAACAATGAACATTTACTTTTTTATTGCTCCAGATGCCATTTTTATTTTTATATTTTTTTTGGGTTGTGGCATGTAATAAAACATGAAGAATACCTTTTAAAAACCAATCAGATTAAGATTCATAGACAGGAGATCAGTTATTGTGTTTTCAGACCCAGCCATTGTAGCTGTTCCAGTCGCTTTTCCTGCATCACATCCCTTTATTCTTCTGAAAACAATTGCAAACAAACAGAATTGCATTCTAGAGACTCCTAGAGATGACATTCTGCACGTGTCACTTTAAAAGTATATCAGCCCTGACTGTGGGAGGTGAAGTTTTAACCCTGTGCAGTGTGGATGTCACTTTAAGAATGTTGAGGAGAGACCTTGACCCGACTAATTAACCCGTCCATCTTCAGTGCCTCGCTCAGAGTCTGAGATAACTGACAAGAGCGCCAACCATACTGTTTACATCCACTAAAAATAAGAGGTCAGACATATACATGCTGACCTCCTGCGTGCCAGTGGAAACAGACACACTGGAAGACACAGGGACACCCGACATGAAGACGGCCAATCAGCAGTCAGTGTGATACTGTCGACACCGTCTTCCAACACAAGGCCTTTGGGGTAATGGAGGATCTTGTGTCTATGTGTTTGCATATTTATAGTGTTCTGTGCCTCATGGAAGTGATCAGGGTGTCTCTGGAGTTGATTTCAGAAGCTTTAGCACTTCCTGGTACATCTTAATTTGAGCTTTATTAATGGTTGTAATGTTATAACTATTCAAAGGCTGGGAAATATACTGTTTTCCCTTCTCTTTTACAGTGAGAACCAAGTTTGGTTTACAGTGTGGTTACCAACACAGTGTAGAATGAATTCTGTTTACATAATATATGAGTGCCATATTGGTTATTGGCCAATATTAAAGTTTTTTTTATTTATTTATTTTTTATTTTTTAAGAACATTAGATGATGGCAAATAGGTAATAAAAAAGAGGTAATGAGCTATTAAATGTATGTGAGAATACACTATACATACATATATATATATATATATATATATATATATATATACACATACATATACATAGACACACACACACACACACACACACACACACACACACACACACACACACACACTATATTGCCAAAAGTTTTGGGACTCCTGCCTTTAAGTGCACATGAACTTTAATGACATCCCATTCTTAATCCGTAGGGTTTAATATGGAGTTGGCCCACCCATTGCAGCTGTAACAGCCTCAACTCTTCTGGGAAGGCTTTCCACAAGGTTTAGGAGTGTGTTTATGGGAAATTTTGACCATTCTTCTAGAAGCTCATTTGTGAGGTCAGGCAATGATGTTGGCGAGAAGGCCTGGCTTGTAGTCTCCGCTCTAATTCATCCCAAAAGTGTTCTATCGGGTTGAGGTCAGGACTCTGTGCAGGCCAGTCAAGTTCCTCCACACCAAACTCGCTCATCCATGTCTTTATGGACCTTGCTTTGTGCACTGTGTGCAGTCATGTTGGAACAGGAAGGGGCCATCCCCAAACTGTTCTCACAAAGTTGGGAGCATGAAATTGTCCAAAATGTCTTGGTATGCTGAAGCATTAAGAGTTCCTTTCACTGGAACTAAGGGGCCAAGCCCAACCCCTGAAAACAACCCCACACCAAATTCCCCCCTCCACCAAACTTTACACTTGGCACAATGTAGTCAGGCAAGTACCGTTCTCCTCGTAACCGCCAAACCCAGACTCGTCCATCGGATTGCCAGACAGAGAAGTGTGATTCATCACTCCAGAGAACACGTCTCCACTGCTCTATAGTCCAGTGGCGGCGTGCTTTACACCACTGCATCCGACGCTTTGCATTGCATTGGGTGATGTAAGGCTTGGATGCAGCTGCTCGGCCATGGAAACCCATTCTATGAAGCTCTCTACGCACTGTTCTTGAGCTAATCTGAAAGCCACATGAAGTTTGGAGGTCTGTAGCTATTGACTCTGCAGAAAGTTGGTGACTTCTGCACACTGTGTGCCTCAGTATGCGCTGACCCTGCTCTGTGATTTTGCGTGGCCTACCACTTCGTGGCTGAGTTTCTTTTGTTCCCAAATGCTTCCACTTTATGATACCACTAACAGTTGACCGTGGAATATTTAGTAGGCTAGTGAGGAAATTTCATAAAAGGACTTATTGCACAGGTGGCAACCTATCATGGTACCACGCTTGAATTCACTGAGCTCCTGAGAGCGACCCATTCTTTCACAAATGTTTGTATAAGCAGTCTGCATGCCTAGGTGCTTGATTTTATACACCAGTGGCCATGGAAGTTATTGGAACACCTGAATTCAATGATTTGGAGGGGTGTCCCAATACTTTTGGCATATAAATATATTTATATATATATAAACACACACACACAATCAATGAATATCTATTTTTCATATTGTATATTATATTGTGATTCCTAAATTCTGTTGTCACATTTAAATGATTGATTAATCTTATTGTTTTATTTTGTATTGATTTAGAGAAAATAGCATTTTTTAGTAATTTATTTATTATTTTGTATTGTTGAGTAGTGGTGTAGTATTACTTTGTAGCATTTAAATTATTTGTTTTTAGTTTTATTGTTCTATTTTTAATTTATTTAGCCAAAATAGTAAATAATTTTAATATTGGCCATCAACTAACCAACCAACCTTAAATTTTGTGGATTGTTAAGCAGTGGTGCACTATTACTGGATAGCAAGCACTGGCAACCACCACTCACATTGTAAATCTAAAAAGGTATTATTAGTTGTTGCTGTTAAGTACATCTGCTGCTAATTTGACCACAGAACTATGTAGGAACTCTGTAACAGCTGTAGTAATAAATTAATGACAGATACGATCAAAGAGTCCTTTATAGTTATTCACGCAAGTGTACGTACTCACAGAACAAAAGCTGAATGAAAGTGCTGATCGGTCATTGGCTCCCTAAAGGAACGCAGTGTGTAGTATCAGTAGATCCATGTGAAACTGAGTCAGGCACGTATGACCGATACATGCTCATATAGTCTTACAGACCACACGGAGAGCAAGCGTCTCGCTAATGCCACACGCGCGTGTCTAACACATTGAGGCACTCTATGAAACTGGGCCAGGGCGAGACCCACAGCTTGTCCTGCACTTGTGTTCGTGCATGTGTTGGTTTTTAGATAGCATATAATGAATAACACACCAACTTGTTTGGACATCCACGATTCATTGGAGAAAAACAAAATCTTGGCAGATCGCTCCCGCTAGATGATAGAGGACGAGGAAAGCAACTAGGGGAAACTCCAGTTGTCTGGTGGCTCGCAGTGAAGGGCAATGAGGATATCCAATCCAAACACACCCCGGTTCGGGTAAACACTCAGAGCTTTTTTTGCTCTTGCCGCCAGAGTTTAACCAGGCCAAAATCAACGCAGCTATCTGAACCGCTCGCCTCTACTTGCACTTCAAACACGAGAATCCAAATCCAAGCCCTTCTGATCAACCACCATTTCTCGAACATCAAAACATGCAGGCATCTTACTTACTCCGCTGTCTAATGACCTGCGTTACGAGTGAAGACATGTCTTATTGCCTTGATGCTATGTGTCATTGGGGGTGAAGTCATTCAGCAGATGCTTTTATTCAAAGCGACTTGGAACACAATTATTATGGGGCCAATCTCTCTGGAAGAACCTTAAGTATCTTGTTCAAGGGTACTTTGGGCCACAGTCACCCCATGTGGGATTTGAACATTTAACCTTGCAATTTCCAGCCCTCATCTTTACTAAATTGCACTATATCACCCCATTCAAAAGAAAACTTTCATTGTTTCCTAAATACAGTTGGTGCAACGGAATAAAGCAATAAATTAAAGCAGAACTAAGTAACTTTTTTTACCTTCATAAATAGTTTTCTAAGTCCTTACGATGGTTAATTGACTTGTAGTGGTGTGTTTGAGTCATGCACTAACACCCTCTGGCACGTCTACGCCAAAAAACAGCACTTGCAAGTTGAGCTGCACCGACCCGAAACAATATCGCCTCATGTTCACGTTCACGCGAGAGTGACAAAATGCTTTACGGTAATTCAAAAACAATGTATAAATTATGACTTCATTAGACAATTTCGAAAATTACCCACCTCCACTTTCTTGTACTGTATTTGCAAAACTACTGCGCTGGTGAGCGTTGTAGTCGTTGTAGTCCAGAGCTGCGCTTGGAGTATTTACGACAGTGTGATTCACAGAAGGAACCTGTAGGGGGAGCTTCGCAAATCTTACTGAGTTCCGCTTTAAATCAATTCTTTTTTCTTTGTCCAAAACAAGCAAGAAGCCATTCATTCATTCATTCATTCAAAAGTGACCTGTCACAACAATAGTAAACAACAACGATCCAATCAATTCCTGATGGACAAAATCAAGTCCTGCCTGACATTTTTTTTTTTTTTTTTTTGTTCGAGAAGCCATTTCACTAGGATATACATAACAATGGAAGAAAGGACTATTACACCTATCGTAACTTTATAGTTTTTTTTACAATCGCTTGGATCCATTTCTCAATACTTGGGTCACTTTTTCAAAACTCTTTACACGGTGAGCACAAAAGAAATCTATTTGGGCTAAACTGTGGATCATTTATCATTGCTTTGGCAAAAAATGCATTCAATCACAACATATTTCAAATTACATTAATTATTTTCTCACTTCAACACAACAAACGCCAAAACTCAGTGACATAAGACAGAAATATGCTGCATTTCAGTAATATTGTAATGAAATATATTCCGAATCTAAAAAATCAAATACTATCAAAGCATTAGATGAAACTGAACATCTACACAAGTGTTAGTCTTTCAATTTCATTATCATCCATTCAAAGTGGAAAACTTCAGAATAATTTTGTACTGTTATGTAAACATGGTTCATGTAACATAAACTGCATGAATTATAAACAACAGAGAGTGTGATTCTTGTTTTGTTAAGAAATTTTACACAAGAAAGCATTGTATAATGCAACCTGATGTTAGTGTTTTTTAGGTCTGTATTTTATTACTGAAAAAGAGTGTTTGCTGGGTGAAAAAACTTTGCTAGTGTTCTGGAAGATTGAGTTGATTTGAGACATGAATGAAGTGTTTTGGTAGATTTAGTGCATTTTAAATGTGAAATTAACTGCTGTGCCAAGATGAAAGTTGGTTAGAAGAACTGTGTGAAGAAGTTTGAAAAAGTGACCCAAGTATTGAGAAATGGGTCCTAGAGATTGTAAAAAAAAATAAAAAAAAAAATAAATAAAATAAAAACAGTAATATCTTCATGCATTATAGTTGTAGTTGCATTCAGTATTTTAGTAGGGCTGAAGATTTTTCTAGTCAATTAGTACACAGCAAAATCTCCAGAGTTAAATCAACTCTGCTCAGAGTACATATGGTCCCTCTCTAAATAGTGTTAAAATAACACTGAAGCAGAGTAAAGTTAATGAGATAATTAAACAATTAATTGATGATTGGGCATTATTGATGAACACCTACTGTTAACAAACAGAATCACTGAAGAAAAGAGAAACGCAAGAACTATAACTGACTTCAGTCACAGCCTTATTAATTGCTTAATTTTCTCATTAACTTTAAATTCTGCTTCAGTGTTACTTTAACACTATTTAGAGAGGGACCATATGTACTCTGAGAAGAGTTGATTTAACTCTGGGGATTTTACTGTGTAGTCATTCATTTAAGAGATTAGTTGACTAATCACACGTGTATTAAGTAAAAAATGATACAGGGCTTGACACTAACACCCGCCAACCCGCCAAATGCGGGTGGATTTCAGCAGTTGCATGTAACACAGTCACTTCTACTAGCCACTTTGACGGGTAAATGTTATATTTATTTATATACAGTATTTATACATTTATAAGAAATTAGTTGCATCCCAAATGACACACTATGCACTTAACCACTATGTACTCAATAGTAGTGAACTTTTTAAGGTTATTTTGTCATTCAGCATCAAAGTCTGATAGCAGTCCCCTCCGAGTGCATGAAGTGTCAAACATTCCACACTTCATGTTTAATTAAGTGCATCATCCGGATATTTAAAGTGCACTTTTAAGTGTGAACACACTACTCACACTATTTATATTACAAAATGGCATAGAATAGTGCTGCAAATTGGGACACACTTATGTATTTATGCTAGCAAGTTTATTCATTTTGAGGATTATATTTTGTTAATTCAAGTGTGGAGGTGACTGTACTTATTTCTTGGATTTGTATTCGTGATGGTGTTGTTTTCTTTTCGTCCTCAAAGGGCTGGATCGGCCTGGCTCATTATTACCTTTAAACATGAACCTTTCTGTAATTTCTCTTGGAAGGCCTTGAGGAATAATAACATGTTTGTGGTTCTGGTATAAAGCTGCGTATTTGTCCTGGGATATGGCGCCGTTTTACTGCCTGGCCTCAGGATCACCAAGACCTGGTTAAAGTAGCTCGGTATCACGGTGGAAACTTGATTGCTTGACAACGTCAGTTCCATATTGGACGGATTCGCGTCTCCTTCACGGTTTGTATTTGGTTTTGTCGATTACTGTAGAGTTTTCCACGGTGGCTTGGTATAGGTTTGGTGTTTAGGTTAAAGGCTTTTGGATGAACTTATTTTGGTGTAGTATGCAAATGTAAACAGCCTGTGGTTTCCATTATGGTATTTTAGGAAAGGTCACGGAGTAATGGAAATGTTTGGCTTTTGGCCGCAGGGTGTGTGTGTGTATGGCCGACTGTTTCGTGATGAGAGATGAAGGTATTGAATAACAGAACTCAGGAGTCTGGCTGGTAATTAATATGGTTTTTAAGCCGACACATCCAGTGTGTCAGCTTGCCAAGAGCCATCTTCAGAAGGGGCATGTACCCATAGAGAGGGGTCAAATATGCCACAGATACCAGCATATATTACCTCAAGCAACAATAATGTGTAATATAAGATCCTGTGGTTATGACAAAGCAACAAAACAAATGCCAGAAAACCAAGAGAAGCAGTGCGCTTTTCATTTATCAAAACATCTCTAATGTTTTATTCACACAGAATTACAATTACAAGGATGTTTAGCGAGTGTTACTTGGCAAAAATCTACCGTTGAGCAAATGATCTTCCAAATGCAGCTTAAAGACCATTTTATGGACCATTTTATTATTATTATTATTTTTTATTACATGTAAGTGTAAAAACAATAATTTATTCTTACATTATATCTAAGTTTATTTTTCTGGCATAGTTTTTTCATTCAATTATTCATTCATTTAAAATGATATTTATTATAATATAATTCACCAAAAATAACTATGGTTAAAGTTAGTGCCTTTCTATATTTTTCTTTTATTCTTGTCTCCTTTTTAACATATTTTTTTCTGAAACCATATAACACAATATACATATAACAATACATATAACTCATGCAATATATAGAGTAATTTATCGTTATAAGTTCATGTCACTGACTATAACAATGGTACATATGTCCATCATTATCAGAGCTTATCTGTGTCAGATGTGGTATTGCTGGCTCTTATTACTAGGCAGACTGGTATTAGCACCAGTAACTTAAACTAGGTTGTATATTCTCACTAGTGTGACAGAGCTATTCCCATCCCACTAACTCTGAAGACGCACTGTCTGTATGCGAACATGAGCCGACTGGCAATAGTCTGCATGCATAATAATATTTGTGACTTTTGATTTCTTTTGATGCCTTCAGTAACTTGGTTGCCGTTTAAAGAGTTTTAAGGCTGTATATAGGTACACTGTAAACCCTAACACTCAAAATAATTCATTGGTTTGAGTAGGACAAACTAAAATGAAACAAATTAGTTCAGTCAAATTAACTTCTATGAGTATTTAGCACTTTTTTTTTCTTTTGAGTTCACAGAACTGACATAATTTAGGTAAACTGAACTTTTCATTGTTTCATTGTTTTGAGTTTTATGAACTCATTTAATTTAATTTAATTTAGGCGAACTTAAGTTTAACTGAAACTGGGCTAGGATTCCATTTCCCAGAATGCTTTGATAGCATGTTAAATGTTTTATATTGCTGTACTCTTTCAGGAAGTGCTATACCATGCTAACAAATTAGCATGTTAACAAATTAGCAAGTTTGCATTTTTGAATTAGCTTATTATAGCTAGTTAAAAACTTCCACTAATAAAAATGTTTACATTGAAATTAGATGATAATTTTAAGTTAAATGTATGAATTAGTTCACACAAATATTTCAATTTAATAACAATTATTAAATGGTTAGTTCTTGTCCTTGATTCTGATTGGTCAATGGCTGTGTTTTATTCAAACCGACGGTCGGCCGTCGAGGCAGTTTTTCTTCGTCAGCTGACTAAGTTTTCTCAGTGTGTTCTGCACCGTCGGCTGAAGTTGGTCCTCGTCGTTTTTTTTCAGGCCAATTCAAAATGTTGAATCGGCGTTGGAGCTCGTCGGTCCGTCGGGCCATCTGATCATTCTGACTGGCTGTTCAGCTACTGCCGCCAGCTGGTTCGGAAAGGCATTTCATCTCACGCAGGCACAGAACTGACGTGCTACTTGGCCGTCGGCTGTTTAGCGTCGGTTTGGTGTGTCAGGGCAACTTTGGACGTTTCAACGCTGCCGACATGAGCCAACCCCACAGTCTGCTTTCGTCGCCACTAGTTCGTCGGCGTTGGCTTGGTGTGTTCTGGCCTTTAGCAACAACTCTTAGCAACGTAAACTGTTTGTTCTCAATTTATATTGTTCATTGAAGCTTACTGTATTATGCAGAAGAGTATTGTGAGAAAGACATCAAGTGAGCGAGTTTATTACCTGCATTCAGATTTAGCATTTTCTTTCAGGTCAGTCATGTGTTCATAATAAAAAATCTGTTTAAATGTCTGATGTATTATCTTGTCCTTTTAACAGTTAAGGGGTTTTCCTATGACTGACAGCGCTAGTCAAAGTATTTATCAGTTGCATCTTGTTCTGTGTTCACAACAATTCAGTCTTTTCAATGTAAAAGTCTTCGCTACTGACTGACACACTCATAAAAACAGTCTTTGGCGCCATCTAATGGCGTAATAATGTAACTTCTGTTGCTGCTCCCGGTCAGGGACTATTTTTTTCCGGCAGAAGGAAGGCTTTCAGTGAAAGTTTACTTTATGAAAGTTGCATTGATACATATTTCTGGCTTTAATATTTGTATTGTGTGGTAACCGTTTCATAAAAGCAATAAGGTACTCGAGACTAGTGCTGTATCGTGAATAAGTCACGGCTGAAGGGGTTGCAGGCACTCCGCTTCATGTTGTACATAACAACGCCCTTCAGCCGTGACTTATTCACGATACAGCACAGCCTCGTTGCTTACTTAAAATGTATGAGTATAAAATACAAATCTGCCAGTTCTGCTTGCTTAAACTGTAATTCTTAACTTAAAAATTTTGATGTAACCGATTGCCTTAATTTATTTGAGTTTTGCCAATTTATTCGGGTTTACAGTGTACATATTTTGACCATTCATATCAGTGCAGCTCCTTGATCTTTTCCCCAGATTGCTTTGATCTGTGAAGTTTCTGGTCCACAGCTGGTTGGCTGCTGTGTTTTAAGATGTTTGCAAGTTGTACATTATCTTGCCTGTAGCTATTACAGCATTTCTATCTTTAGAATGGTGGTCTCCACTTCACTTGATATTTGTATATTTCTATTTACTGCTGTGGTTCTTAGTATGACTTTGGCATTGGTGTTCCTTAGTGTTTTTTTTTAAAAATCAATCATTCTAGATTATTATTAGTAGTATAGTAGTAGTAGTAGTTTTCAAGACTTCAAGTATAGTCAAAATTACCCCAAAATGAAGAATCACCCTATTCTGATCCACCATAGGCTGTTTTCCTTTCTCTTTCTCGAAAGGTTAAGTGCAGTTTTGAATGTTGACGTCTGGCTAAACCCCAGTGAAAAAAAAAAAAAGCGTCTCATGGGGAGGAAGGTGGAGGCTCTCTGTATTTCATCCACACTCAGATTGGGTTTCAGTGGCCGCGCTCAAGATTTCTCCTCAGGAAACTGGGTCTGATGGACAAAAGTGTAGCCTGTCTCCAGGGATCTGTGTTCCAAAAAGGTTTATATTGTGTTTGCAGCTCCCGCAGGACTGCAGATGTTGGTGGCAGGGCCCAGGCGTGACGGATGAAAACACGCATACGTGCAGGATGTGAGGAGAATGGTCAATGTCAGGGAAACGTTCTGTCCGAGCGCTTGTGGTTCAGGAGACAGGCACCATTGTGCTGGAGCTCATTTTGGGCTCCCTTAAATGACTGAAACGTATCCGACTGAGGAATCCAGATGCTGCAGGAGCAATGTTCTGGAATAGACTTTAACCTGTAGTGTTTATTTAACATGCGTCTGGTAGGAATGCAGACTAAGTGAGCAGCGTTACATCAACATTTAATATCAATGACTTCTTCTTGAAGGTTAATGGTCTGTAACATTTAATCATTAAAGAAATAGTTCAGCCAAAACTGACAATTCTGTCTTCATTTTATTGACCCTCATGTTGTTAGAAACCTGTATGCTGTTATTTTTCCATTGTATATGCATTTTTTATTATTATCATTATTAAGTCACAGTTTATAGTGACCAAGGCTGTCAGGCTCCAACAAGGAACACCATAAAGGTTTTTTTTTTTTTTTTTTAAAGGTATTGTTTTTTCTTTTCTTTTCTTTTCTTTTCTTTTCTTTTCTTTTCTTTTCTTTTCTTTTCTTTTCTTTTTTCTTTTCTTTTCTTTTCTTTTCTTTTCTTTTTCTTTTTCTTTTCTTTTCTTAGAAAAAGTTTATTTTATTTTATTATTTTATTTTATTCCACTGAAAGTGGCTCCTAATAAGATTTCTTTACTTTACTTTACTTTACTTTATTTTACTTATTTTACTGCACTTTACTGAAAGTAGTGGCTCCTTATAAAACATCAGAGATTTTATTTTATTTTATTTCATTCTACTGAAAGTGGCTCTTAATAAGATTTCAAAGATTTATTTTACTGTATTTTGTTTTATTGTTTTATTTTATTTTATTATTTTATTTTACTGAAAGCAGTTCCTAATAAGATTTCTTTACTTTACTTTAATTTATTTTACTTATTTTACTTTACTTTATTGTACTGTACTTTACTGAAAGTAGTGGCTCTTAAAACATCAGATATTTTTATTTTATTTTATTTCATTCTACTGAAAGTGGCTCTTAATAATATTTCAAAGATTTATTTTATTTTGTTTTATTTTATAATTTATATTTTGTTTTATTTTATTCTACTGAAAGTGGCTCTTAATAAGATTTCAAATATTTATTTTATTGTTTTATATTTTATTTTATTCTACTGAAAGTGGTTCTTAATAAGATTTCAAAGCTTTATTTTATTTTATTTTATTTATTTATTTTATTATTTTTTTTTATTATTATTATTTCATTCCACTGAAAGCGGCTCCTAATAAGATTTCTTTACTTTTTCTTGTATTCTGTTTATTTGGAGCATGCATGAAAAAATTATTTTATTCTACTGAAAGTGGCTCTTAATAAGATTTCAAATATTTATTTTATTGTTTTATATTTTATTTTATTTTATTTAATTCTACTGAAAGTGGCTCTTAATAAGATTTCAAAGCTTTATTTTATGTTATTCCACTGAAAGTGGCTCCTAATAAGGTTTTTTTTTTTTTTTTTTTTTACTTTTTCTTGTATTCTGTTTATTTGGAGCATGCATGGAAAAATTAGAGAAAAGATTTTTCTAAATTTCATCATGGGGAAAAAAACAGGTTTGGAATGACATGAGGGTGAGTTTGGATGAATTAAAATAATAACTATGATTTGCTAATCAACACCAGTTATTTATTTAGCACTTATTTTAAGTCTATTTTTCTTTCTTTCTTTTACCTACATTTAAACCCACAAACAGCTATAGGTCTCAACCCCAGAATGATGTATGTACATCTGTGTGTATCTGTCTTTTCCAGATGAGACATTCAAATGGAATCTCCATTCACTTTCACCAAAGCCTGACCTGTTCCCACACAGAGATCCATGGGCCACTGGTCAGATTGTCATCTCTGTATCTCACTGGATACGAGTTCAGGTGTCTGTGCTGAGGTTGGTCTTGTGAAACGCTCTCCTGCTGCTTTCCCCACAGAGTGCTAATGACCCGAGAGCTGTTAGAATAACGTTAGTCCTGCTTTACCCCTCTCAAACACACACTGACCTAATAGTTTTACCACTCCTGCCGCTGTGTTTAGTGCCACTGTTTTTTTCTGACGGACAGAGTGACCAGTGTTCCCCTGTCTGCAAATCATCACCACAACACCTGCTTGAAAGTCAATCGCCTACACAGTTGTCCAAACTAGTAGTTTTTTTTTCCTTTTCTCTTGTTACTTGATGATGGCGTACTGCATAACAAGAAACTAAGAACAACTAGACTCTGTCGGTTTGATTTTGAACAATGTTCTTAAGGATTTGCAATCCCCACTATGCATTTCAGTAAAAAGCTCAGATGATTAGAATGGAAATGTTTTAGTTGTTGCAACTCAACAATTTGTGATTCTCGTGTAGACGGAGTGAAAGGTAGAAAGACAAACAGAGAGAGTGTGTAAAAACAGATCAGCTCACTCCTGCTGTTAACTACTGCCACCTGTGAAATATACCACCACTTTCTCAAGAGAGGAAGAGGAAAAAAAGAGTCTTAACCCTCCCTCTTTAAACACCTCACTGATCTAAAAACAATAACAGTTTCTTTTGGTATCCAGGGACTGATTTTCCATCTCCCAATGGCTCATTTCACTAATTCTCCTCTCAGTTATGAGCACTGCATTTCCACTGAACTTTCCCCTTGTTCGTTTGAGACTTCTTTTGTTGTAATATATTGTACATTTAAAGGGTTAGTTCACCCAAAAATGAAAATTCTGTCAAATTACTCACCCTCATGTCGTTCCAAACTCGTAAGACCTTCTTCAGAACGCAAATGAAGATGTTTTTGATGAAATCTGAGAGCTTTCTGTCCTTCCATAGACAGCCTCGCAATTGAAATGTTGGTGCTTCAAAAAGTTAATAAAGAGATCGTAAAACTAATCCATATGAATTTGGATATATGGAATAATCAACTTTCTGAAGAGACTTGATCGCTTTCTATGATGAATAAATTTAATTTAGGCTTTTACTCACATGTAAACTTTGATCAGCGAACAAAAGCAGAAGGTCAACCGAACCTGAATGACGTGCGAGAACAAAGCTCAAATGTGTTGCGCAACCAATGAGGTTCGTTCTCGTGTGTTACGCAGCACGTTTGAGCTTCCGGAAGAGGTTTGTTCTCACGCGCCATTCAGGTTCGATTGAGCTTCTGCTCATGTTCGCTGGTTTTCCTGATTCTCTAGTCCAACTCAATCTTGTAAAAAATATAGTTACGACAGCTGGAAACGTATTATTCTTCAAAAACTATTTTAAACATTTAAGCAGAAACCTTTACATCAAATGTCTTTAAGATCATGAAAAATACAAATTCAGTCACGTGTCTAAACTTTTGAGTAGTACTGAACATGCCAGTGGCACATTTAAATGTATGTTATGTATGTGGTTACATGTTCATGGATGTATCAATGATCATAAAGTTTGGAGGAAGGCAAGGCTGTAATTATGAGAGACTAAACATGTATTTATGTGTTCTCAGAACTCATGATCTTCCATATTGTGAGATCAGAAACAGGGAGATGTTCTGTTGAGAGACACATCCTTCTGTTCTGATGTTCTAATGAGACTCATTTACGTCAAATGTCAAATGTACATACAGGGTTGATGGTTGTTCATGAACTGATCACATCAGACTTGTACACCCCTGCCTTCCTTTCCCGCAAAAGCTTTCATTTTAGTGCTGTCACAGCATCACATGTTCTCCTCCCTCATTTCCTTTTACTCATCACAGGACCTGACTTCCTCTTCCAGTCTGTCATCAAACTTTTTAACAATAAATTGTAATTTCCTTTGTTTTTGTAGTACACACTGTAAAATCACAAATACTAAGCAAATATATAATTACTGAATACATTCAGATGTCCACTCTGTGCTGACAGGAGGAACAAGAAAAGACTGCCCAAGCCATCGTGCTGTTCCGTAGATAAAAGGTCATCGACTGAAGCCTGATGGTCCGGTACAGGAAGTCCTCAGCAGGATACTACAGTAACCCTGGGTGATTCATGCTACTGTTGTCAAGGTAACATTTAGCCTTTTCCTGTGTTAGGATATCCTGTGACAGAGGTGGAGGGATGGGAGAGAACATATGACAGGTATTCTCTGCTGGGTCAGGATTTTTTTCTGTAAAGAGTACCTACTTTCAGTTTCCCATCAATAGAAATTTTTGTTTAAAGGGGTCCTTGGTTATGATTTCGCTTTTTTAAATGTAATGTTGTTGCTAGGGCATAAAAACATCTGCAAAGTTACGATGCTCAAGGTTCATTGCAAACAACGAGCTTCTTCCTGGGTTGGTGACATCATAAACCCTACCCCTGGGAACACGACGGAGGCAAAGATTAATGGGAAAAGATTAACATGACGGCACATGCTAGTTGATGAGTTGAATCAACTCCACAGAAACTACGTAAATGTATCCACTAACCATTCAGAAACGTCTAGATGCTTTCTATAAGCTGTAGCTTCTTCCTGAGTCTCTCCATCAGTGTCCGACTCCAGTTTGAACAATGTAAGGCTGAACATAATACTGACAATCGTCATTTTGGCTGCGTGAGATTCTCCAGTTTTGTTGTTGTTGAGCAACCAAAGCATGAGTTGTTAAAGCTTCGCCCTCTTCTGGAAAGGGGGCTGGGAGCAGCAGCTCATTTGCATTTAAAGTGATACACACAAAAACGGCGTGTTTTTGCTCACACCCAAATAGGGGCAAATTTGAAACACTATAATAAATGATCTGTGGGGTATTTTAGGCTGAAACTTCACAGACACATTCTGGGGACATCAGAGACTTATATTACATCTTGTAAAAGGAGCATAACAGGTCCCCTTTAATTTAGATGTGTAATTCACACAAAAGTGAAAATTCAGTCATTATTTACTCTCATGTTTGTCCGATTGGGCACATCCGTCCTAAGTTCCTACTGATTTTTGTCCATTTTAAAGCTTGATAGTCACTATGTACTTATTCAGGGTGATTGGGACACATTTTTGCCATTGAGATGACTTGGAAAAAACCCAATCAACCTGAATTCACCCCCATCCAACAAATATTCTCTTTTTGTGTTCCACAGAACATGTTACATACAGCTTTTGAACAACATGAAGGTTAGGAAACTAAATTTTCATTTTGGGGAGTTCCAATCAACAGCCAGAGTATATAAGCAGCTGCTTACCTCTCTTCAGTCTCAGCTGTTCCAGCATCCCTCCACCTCCCTAAACTCCACCTTCATCTCAGGTACCTTGCCCTATGTAATCATATTCTATATTTATTCACTGGAGGGGTTTATCAGAGCTTGAGTTGAAGCTGCTTCATTGAGCCCCTCCTCAGTGGACAGCAAGCCAAAATAGCTAACCTAATACCCTAAAGATCATATGGGCAAACGAACTCATTAATTGACATAAAAGTACCTGCCTTCGGATCATGAATAATGGGTCTTTTCAATCATGTGCTCACGGAAAAGTTAAGTTCATCAGATAATACAGTATATAGCCACAAGTACTCCTGGAAGTGCATTCAGTAAACACACATCACAATGACGGTTCTTTATTAGGCCTATATGTACTATGTTATTGGACAGTGCAGCCCTGAAGCAGCTCTTATTTCCCATCATTGATTGCCTGACTTCCTGCAATAATAAACAGAGCAATTGCTCCGGATGGAATATAGGAGGATATCAGGGTTTTTTGTTTTCCTTTTCACATGCTGTTTCTGTGTAATCACATATGGACAGATAAAATATCTAGTGTTCTTATTCCTTGAAAAATTTAAAGGACAACAAACTCTATAAATGATTAAAATGACAGTTCACCTAAATATATCTGTCATCTTTTACTCACCCTCATGTCATTACAAACCTTTATTACTTACCCTCTTCTGTGGAGCACAAAAAATATATTTTGAAAAATAGTTTTTTTTGGTGAACTTTCCCTTTTAAGTTATCAGTTGAGTCATGATAATTGGCATTTTCACCAAGGGCTGCTGGCTCAGTGAATCATGGGAAAAAATGCCATTGCATGCAAAACTTAAGTAAAGTTGAAACTAAATTTAAATTTCCAGGCATGTTGCATGTCTTTCATAAAGGTTAAAAGTTAAGGTGGAGAAGGACAAATATATTTTAGACTGCAGATATGATCCATTAAAAAAGGAAATGCATTTCCTCACAGGCTGACAGCTCTTTAAAGAAATCCAAATCGAATGACCCCGGGTTACGCTGCTTGTGCATAGAAATGCCCTTCAATGTAGAATCAGGACAGCTTTTAGTTGAAGAAAGCTTTTTTTTTTTTTTTTTTTGCCTGTTTGCAAGTCAAGGTTAAAGGGTCTACCACAGGAATGATGGATGTTTTTGGGTAGAAAAAAATTGCATATTCACGTTCATTTAGTGTTGCCGCACTAATTCATATTAATATTGCGAGGGTGGTAAAAAATTCCAAACATTATCAACCAGAAAAATAATTTCCTGCCCGTTTCGTCCTCGTTCATTAGGAGAGCCGCAGGAGAGGTCATGTCCTCGTGTGTGCAGCTTTAAATCGATACAGGAAATGACCCTGAGAGAATTCGGTGTGTGTGTTTGCATGTAGACCAAATGTGTGTTTGATTAAACTATACATAAAACTCTTTCAGTTTTACGTTTATAAATGGCATCAAGCCAGATGTCCTTTTCTTATTTCCAGGAGTAATCTGTTTAATAAAGCTTTAATGATATTCCATAGACCAGCTCTGCAATTTTTGCAATAGACTGCTCCACTGCTCCATAAAAATGGTGGGATAGATGATGATGTGTTTGTTTACTGTGGTTAAATATGGTAACTTCAGTATATTTTTCTCAGTAAACACCTTGAAGGAAATCGTTTCCCCCAGCTGCTGTAATGAAAAATGAACAAACTGTTATATGATTTTTTTTTTGATGCATATAAAAATTTTATAAAGTTCAAATGAGCTTGCATTGATTAAAAGGATCAGGTCCAAGGCTTGGATATTAATCAGCAGCTCAAACTTTTCCCACAAGCCTCTGAGGTGTCAGTAGCCATGCTAATGTAAATAGCTTGAAGTAAAAACTTTCAATCATTTTAAATAATAATAATTAAAAAAAACGAATATAATTGCGAAACCCATGTATGTGTTTTGATATACTGAACTAAAGGTTTTTGTCATTTCCTCATGTTGTTCATAATGCATAAGATATTTTATTCTTCTCTGAAACACAAAATGAGATGATTAACAGAATGTCTGGCTACTTTTAAAAGTTTTTGAGTATAAAGCTCTAAGTGCAAAAAAGTAGTCCATACTACGTGTGCTACCTTGCAATGGACTATAGTGTACAAGTGAAGAGTTCATCTGCAAAAACAGATAACTCCATTTTTATTAATTCTCACAAATCATGTTTTTTTTATTTGTGCATTCCAAGTAATATCAATCAAACTGCAGTTGCGTTGTTTTGATTAAGTAATAATAACTCCAAAAAATACAGGTAACTTACAAAATTAAAGTTCATTGAAAGTATGTTTTTTATATATATTAAAAGTTTGTTTCTTAGCAAAAGCAGCTAACTCCAACAGTCGTTTTTTTGGTAAAAGCAGATAACTCCACATTTCGTGCTTCAGAGTTAAACAAAATCAAGTAGCCTAATTGCATTTAAAACACACTCAAAGGCTGAATCCCAAATGGCACACTAAACCCTCACTAAGATTGAGGGTTTGAGAAAACTTAGTTGAGGGTTTCTCAGTGTGTTGCGCACCGTCGGCTGAAGTTGGTCCTCATCGGCTCTTTTTCGGTCGATTCGAAGGCTGCGTCCGAAAACCTAGGTAGCTGTCTTGCTGCCTCGCTGTCTTATAAGAGAATGACTGGCAGCGTTTGTTAATGAAGATACCTCACGAAATTGATTTCGGACAGACTTCTGAGGCAGCGTAACAGTTTAATGATCTACAGCAATATAGCGCGGGCTTTGGTGAGAACTAAACAAATAATTAATTACCACAGTAGTAATTTCTCGATAGAAATGATATCAAAATTGAAATATGTTGGTCAAAACCGTATATTTATACACAAAATGAGCAGCAAACGCAACTTTCGGATGCCATCTTTATGTTTCTAGCTCAACTGTCACAGAATGGAAAGCACAGGATTGTGGGATATCAAAGGCAGCTAAGGATACATCCATGCTTCCTTCAAAAATCGATCAGATGAAGGTATCTCATGAGACAGGAAGTGAAGCTAACATTGGATTCGGACGTACCTTGATGCCTTACTACCTTGAAATGTGTCCTCAGAAGGCAGCATTTTCCAGTTTTCGGACGCCGAAAACCGAAATGTTGATTCGGCTTCAGTCCGTCGGGCCATTTGATCATTCTGATTGGCTGTTTAACTACTGCCATCTGCTGGTACGGAAAGGCACTTCATCTTACGCAGGCGCAGAACGGACGTGCTACTTGGCCTTCGGCTGTCCAGCGTCGATTTGGTGTGTCAGGGCAACTTTGGACCCAGACGCTGTAGACCTGTGCCAACTCCGCAGTCTGCTTTCGTCGCCACTAGTTCGTCGGCGTCAGCTTGGTGTGTTCCTGCCGATGCGCGGACACGACTGCGCGCGAGACGCGTCCGGGCGCGGAAAGTGAAGTATACCTATGGAAGGCCATGAGGGCCAAATATACGTGAATTTTAACACGTCAACAACACGTTAAATACGTGTATTTCACGCGTATTTAACGCGTATTTCACGCGTATTTAACGCGTATTTCACTCGTTAAATACGCGTGAAAAATCAACGCGTTAAATACGTGTATTTTATGTGTATTTCACACGTAAAATACACGTTAAATACACGTATTTAACGCGTGAAATACGCGTGAAAAATCAACACGTTAAATACGTGTATTTGACGTGTACTTCACGCGTGAAATACACGTTAAATACGCGTTAAAAATCTTTTTGAACGGGTCATTGTCATTGGCTGCTGAGATCTTGGGTCAAACCATTTCTGTGAGCTTAAGGGGGTGTACCATTCATTTACTAAGATGCCACCATTTAACATGCTAGATCAGCTTATTCTGCTCTTTTATTTGGTCATTTTGTATAATGTAATATATTTAAACTGTTGTTTAATGAAAAAATAGATTTAATTTTTCCACTTATGCATTTTTTATTTTATTATTATTTTATTTATTTTACAACGCCCTTACTTTTACTGACAATAAAATGCAGCATTATAAGCTCACTGAATGCAAGTATGCTCTCATATGACCTGCAAAGTTTTTTCTCTTGTGTGTGTTGGGGTGGGACACTGAAGAAGATTGGTATATGACTTTAGTCGATAGACCTGCTGCAAAGTTTTGTTCTAAAGAAATAGTGCAGTTTAGTCATACACAAATATAATTTTAAACTGATAATAATGTAGATGCTCTCTTGTGTTTGTGTCAGAACATGGGTGCGGAGCGCAAGCTCAAACCTTTGTGACATACTGTATCAAAACTATGTGAAATAAATTATTTCTAGTCGACTAGTAGTAGTTCATTTAAGCCATTAGTGACTAATCACATTTAAATTCATATAATTTCTTAAATACTGGAGAGAATAAACCATATCTGTGGAGTCTTGGGTAGCCTACTATATAGATATAACCTTGCATTAAGCATAAACCTTGCATTAAGAACCGGCAAAAGTAATGATTATGAAAGTGGCAAAAAAAAACAAACAAAAAAAACAGCAAGGAGACATTTTAATTGTTTATTAATAAACTAATGTTTTCTGAATCAGTGTCGGCTGCAAAGATGTTGACATTGCTGACTCTCATCATCTCCGCAGAGATGCACATTTCATTCGATTAGGCCTACATAATCAGAGAGTAGCCTATTGAATTATTTCGTTTAAAAGTAGACATTTCACGCTTTCTGTATATTTCTCATGTCTGTGAGGCAAGCAGCCTATATGCTGAGTTTCGGTTCATTTAGCCTATAAGGCACGCTCCAGTTCACCTGCGAGTGATCGCGCCCGCGCCTCCATGTCAGGATTATATTGTCAGACATATTTGCTTCTTATTTATTAAATCCAGGCAATTGGTTGATGAAACATTGATTAAAGTTAAGATACAATTTTTACAAAACGAAATTCACTTAAGTTTTGTTTTGTAGAAAGCCTTTCTTTAAAGTGAATTTCGTTTTGTAAAAATTGTATCTTAATTTTAATCAATGTTTCATCAACCAATTGCCTGGATGTAATAAGTAAGAAGCAAATATAGTAGAAAATATAATCATGACGTGCCAGCGCGATCACTGGCGCGTGAACTGGAACACTTACATAAATGAACCGAAACTCAGCGTATAGGCTGCTTGCCTCACATACATGGGGAATTTCTCTATAGAAAGCATGAAATATCTACTTTAACGAAAACGAAATAATTCAAAACGAAAAGAAATAGGCTTCTCTGTTTATGTAGAATAAACCGAATGGAATGCTCATTCTCTCTCTAAGCGTGTCCATGAGGAGACGAGGAGAGTCAATGTCAACTTCATCTTTGCAGCCGACACCGATTCAGAAAACATTACTTTATTAATAAACAATTAAAATGTCTCCTTGCTGTTTTGGTCACATTCATAAGACCAATATCGATTCCCAGGCTATATGCCTTTTTCAGTTGACACCTCCCACTCAATAAATTGCAAAAGGCTTAAAGCTTTGTGTTGCTTTTGATATGGAACAAAGACTCAGATTTAAAATTCTGTCCATTTCATTAAGAAATTCAAGCAATAAATACCGTTTTGGCGCTCTTTAATGTGGCATAATAGATCGTTGTAGATTCTGGGTACTTGCATGTGCGTTATCAAACACATAGCAAAAGATTCGTGCCAGTTTCATTTTTGTTCTGGATCTTAACCTTAATATATAGGCTATATTTATGTAAATAACTGCAGAAAGGCCGCACTGCAGATAGATATGCATTTCATATGTCGGAAAATCAAATTAAATCGGCTGAATTGCCTGTGCGAGGAAGCTTTAACTAATCTACAGCGCAACATCGATGCACCAAAAAAAATTATTTACTAAAATTCAATAATTTTTTAATCAAATATTAATTTACCGAATTGAATTAGAACAGAATATAGCCTTTTAATATATGTCTTTTTTTAAAAGAAATAATTCAAAGCGAAAAGAAATAGGCTACTCGCGACCATAGTTCGCTTTGGGAAACGCACCCCTGGGTAGCGTTTCCCAAAAGCATCCTAAGCCTAAGTTGATCGTAGCTCCATTGGTTTCAATGGAACTACGATCAACTTAAGCTTACGATGCTTTTGGGAAACGCTGCCCTGCACTATTTCTTTAGAACAAAACTGTGCAGCAGGTCTATCATCTCTAGTCACACACTTCAGTTAGCCTATGTGTCTCACCCCAACACACACCTGAGAAAAAACTTTGCAGGTCATATGAGAGCATACTCATATTTAGTGAGCTTAATGCTGCATTTTATTGTCAGTAAAGGTAAGGGCGTTGTAAAAAGAAAAAAAGGCATAAGTGGGAAAATTAAATTATTTTTTCATTAAACTGCAATTTAAATATATTATTTCTAAAGATTATACAAAAATAACCAAATAAAAAGGCAGAATAAGCTGATCTAGCATGTGAAATGGTGGCATCTTAGTAAATGAATGGTAGACCCCCTTAAGCTCACAGAAATGGTTTGACCCAAGTTCTCAGCAGCCAATGAAAATGACCCGTTCAAACTGATTTTTAAGGCGTATTTCACGCGTGAAATACGCGTTAAATACGCGTGAAATACACGTATTTAACGTGTTGTTGACGTGTTAAAATTCACGTATATTTGGCCCTCATGGCCTTCCATATATACCCGAGGCGGACACGCGCACGCACCAGCCATTGTAAGTCCACAGGACCGAAAGTGCATAGAAGTGTGCCATTTGGGATTCAGCCAAACACAAACATAAACGCAAAAGGACAACAAACTTGGGTTCAGCATTTAACGTGTATGGTGTACAAGGACTTGCAGGAGTCTAAATTATATATCCTCGATCACTTCTAGTCAGCTTTGACGCAACTCTCCTCAGCTAACGCGTCTTTTTTAAGTGAATAAAACCCTTGTCACCTGACCTGAATACTGCACGCTAATTCGCTAAAACATACTTATCGGTTTCTGTACACAAACATCAAGGGCGTTTGTCGGTTTCTGCTGTAAAATGTGAACTGGTGATGCCTTGACAGTGGACAATACCGGCTTTTCTGACAAAACGTATTTAGAGTTCAGAACGTGCTATATGTGGAAAATAACGCACGGCAGTTTTTTCTTTCTTTTTTTTTTTTTTAAGTGCCGTTTATCGGTTTTTGCAAATGAACTTTTCAAGTCTTGAAGCTTTGTGTGACAAACAGGCCAGATTTTATGCAAAATCTTATTTTTCGGTGAACTAAAATGATCTCTTAAGTGCTAAGTGATGCTAAGTGTTCCCAAATAAGACATTTAAATAAATCAAAATTACGATGACTGACGATATTCGTTGCATTGGTTATACTGGAGCTCAGTGCATTTGTTATGGCTGACTGACAAGAAGAAGTGAGTGGTCATTTCATTTATATACTTTTGTTCTTCATCCAATGGCAGTTTTTAAAAAATATAATTTTTATTAAGAATGTATAAAGGTCATGTCATTTAAATATGCTCTCTCTTGTCCTGACCTTGCACAAGCAATAAAACACTTTTGTTTTCTATGTGATAGGAATACTTAACTTGGATGCGCCTCCGCTCAGCTCTTGGAACTGAACGCTTTTCTGTGTAACATTCCAGATGATGGACCCTGCGATCTTTGGAATATATTTATTGCAAATCTTTAAGGAAACAATGAAAATGGATAAAACACACTCAAGTCAACCGGTCCCACTCTGTCTGACTTTCATGCTAATCACTGCACATTTCCTTACGCCCCCCTTCAGCATGCAAACTGGCCTTTCAGACAAGCTCTCACCTGCAGAGTCTGGCTAACATCACCGGAATTGCTCTCTCCCATATGAAGCATCGTTACTGCAAATGAGATATATCACATTATACTGCTGGAACAAATGCACACATTTCTGCAGAGCTCAATTCGCACCTCCCCTTTACTCATGCACAGACACACTGAGGGTTTGATATTATTAATCCCAAGTTCAAGAGCATCTTGACGTCAGCGTGTACTCAGGTGGGGTTACACCATCATCAGCCCTTGAGACCTGCAGCCTTGTGCCCAATTTAGAGCTGTAACTAGGAGGGTCCCCTCATCTATTGTGTGTGATTGTGTGAAAGCGAGAAGGGGTGTGGCATACACAACTACCATTAGACACATAAATTCATGGGCTTTACTCTCATCCAGGTCCGTGTCTCATTCTCACAGGATATTGGATGGTGTATCTTGGGTCTCAAGACTCCTCTGCCAACATCCACTGTGAGTTAAAACCTTTCGATTGCTCCTATTTATAACGATTTTACTGTTTGCTTCAGGCTTGAATTACTTGTAATTCTTTTAGTTTTATTTGTCTTTGTCAGAGATTTATTGCCCTGGTAACAAGACTGTGACGGCTGCAGGTGTTGAATGCACAGAGAACATCAGAGATTTGGTGAATCCAGCTGTTATGAAGGTGGATGACGCAGGGATATCCAGACACAAGCCCTGCAGGCCGACCGAGAGTAGATGTGCACTGAGACTTGCAATAATAGTAAGTTAATGCCCATGTGTAATATCGTAGCTCAGGTGGAAAAGCAATACATTAGTGATAGTATTTATACTAAATAGACACCAGCGAGCAAGAGCGTTTACTATACATTGAGAGAACTTGTGATTTAGTATCCTATGAAAAAGGATAAATTCTGGATTTTACTGAGAAAGTCACATAGATGGCAAAATATGTGAACATAGCACATAAAAGCTGTTTTTTCTCATTCTAACTGAGCAGAATTTAGGGAAAGCTTTCATCAGAGTTGCTGGGAATATTTTTTGTTTCCATAATGCATAACTAAATCAGATAGTGTAACACTTTACAAAAATGTTTAGTGACAATTTAGTTTAGGGTCCAATTCTCACTATTAACTAGTTGCTTATTAGCATGCGTGTAACTGGGATATTGGCTGTTCATAAGTACTTAGAAAGCACATATTAATGCCTTATTATAAAACGAATAGTTCCGGCCCTTGGTTCTGATTGGTTGAGCCGTGTTCGAAGCCGTTGTAAAATTCCCAAAAACATACAGCTGACCGCATTACATAAGTATTGCTGCGCCACTGAATGTGTATATTGCTGCGTCAGTCTTAGCAACCACTCTTAGCAATGTAAACATATGTTTGTTCTCTACTGATTTTGTTCATTGCAGCTGCATTATGTAGAAGAGTATTGTGAGAGAGATATCGAGTGACCGTGTGTATTACCTGCATTCAGATTTAGCATTTTTCTTCAGGTCAGTCCTACGTTCATAATAAAAATCTGTTTGAATGTCCGCTGCGGTCTTGTCCTTTTAACATTTAATGGGTTTTCCTGTTCCCTGCTGACACTGACAGCGCTAGTCAAAGCATTTGCGTCTTGTTCCGTGTTCACAATAAGTTTCAATATAAAAGTCTTTGCGACTGAGTGCCTTGCTCATAAAGACCATCTTTGCTACCATCTAATGGTGTAATAATGTAACTTCTGTTGCTATTCACGGTCAGGGACATTTTTTTTCCAGCGGAAGGAAGCCTTTTAATGATTTTACTTCATGAAAGTTGCATTGATACATAATTTTTATTGTGTATTGTGTGGTAACCATTTTCTAAAAACAATAAGCCCCGTGAAGCCGTGGTTTACAGTGAATTTATAACAGCTAAGGGGGTTTTAGGCTCTCTGCTCCACGCCCTCTTGGGGCTTATTGCTTTATTCTGCATGACCATATTCTACATCCTTAATCCTATCCAACCTAAACTTAACAACTACCTTACTAACTAATAATAAGCAGTAATTAAGAGTTTGAGGCAAAAGTCATAGTTAATAGTGAGAATTGGAACCTAATCAAAAGTGTGACTAAATATTCAGTTTGTTAACATTAGTTAATGTATTTTTTTAAAACAGCATTTGTTAATTTATAAAATACTGTTTATTAATTCAAATTTGCTTATGATACATTAACAAATGTTTCATTTATTTATACAACTGAAGATTGTATAACTCATATACAACTCAAGTGATTTAAACACATTTTGTTTATCTAGAAGGTTAATGTTAATTTATAAAAGTACTATTGTTCATTGTTAATTCATATTAGCTTATGATACATTAAAGTTTTATTTATTTATAGCTACAACTTAAGATGTTTAAAATTATTAGTAGTATGTATTAGTATCTAATGTGAAAATTTGATTTATACTGCAGAATTATTTTTCATTGTTAGTTCAAGATACCTAATGCATTAACTAATATTAAAGGTGCCCTAGAATTAAATATTGAATTTATATTGGCATAGTTGATTAACAAGAGTTCATTACATGGAAAAGACATACACTGAGTTTCAAACTCACAGCTGAATCATCAGACTAGGTAAGCAAGCAAGAACAATAGCGAAAAATGGCAGATGGAGCAATAATAACTGACATGATCCATGATAACATGATATTTTTAGTGATATTTGTGAATTGTCTTTCTAAATGTTTCGTTAGCATGTTGCTAATGTACTGTTAAATGTGGTTAAAGTTACCATCGTTTATTACTGTATTCACGGAGACAAGAGAGCCGTCGCTGTTTTCATTTTTAAACACTTGCAGTCTGTATAATGCATAAACACAACTTCATTCTTTATAAATCTATCAAGCAGTGTAGCATTAGCCGTTAGCCACGGAGCATAGCCTCAAACTCATTCAGAACCAAATGTAATACATCCAAATAAATACAATACTCACATGATCCGATCCATGCAGGCAGCATGCATGACGAACATCTTGTAAAGATCCATTTTGAGGGTTATATTAGCTGTGTGAACTTTGTGTTTGCTGTTTAAGGCAAGTGCGAGCTCCGGGGGCGGGGGAGCACGAGATTTAAAGGGGCCGCAACCTATATATCGGTGCATAGTTAATGATGCCCCAAAATAGGCAGTTAAAAAAATTAATTAAAAAAAAAATCTATGGGGTATTTTGAGCTGAAACTTCACAGACACATTCAGGGGACACCTTAGACTTATATTACATCTTTTAAAAAGAAGTTTAACACCTTTAAAGAGCTGAACCATATTGTAATATCCATATTAAATCATGATTTTTGATAATTTTGTGTACTTTACCTCACAAAGTGTGTGAAAAATTGAAGAAGGTGAAAAATAAAATAAATGAACTGCTCTCCATGCATATTTATGAGACCATCTTTCTTAGATGCTTCTTGTTCAAGATAATTGTGCTATTTATATCAAATCATGTGACTGGAATAGAGTGGGACTTTGTTCAGCCATCACGCATATTGAATCGTAATGTAAATGCCATGGTGATTATCTCATTGAGAGATGGTTTTGCTGACAGACAGTAGGACGGTTCTATGTGATCATCTTATTCCAGAGGGACTAGTTAAGGGTGAGCATGCTCGCTTGTGCCTGCTGGCTAAATTCTGGGCCATTAGGCAGAAATACATATCTACCAGCTGTTCAGATGTTTGAATGTGCGTGTCACTGCAAGGTTTTAATGTTCGCCATTCCCTTTGTGCATTTCTTTTTAATTAAGAGCGAAAGATGGTTGTTAGTAGCGCTGTGGAGATATGTCTGACCTTGCTTTCTGAGGGCTTAATGTTGACAAATGTCCCATTCGCTTCTTTCAACACAGACTGTCTATAAAGCGCTGCTCTGGCAGATAGCTATCAGGGGATTTGACTGTACCGGTTTTCAAAGACTTCACAAAGACTTTATATACTTACTGTTCTTACAGAAGCGAGGCTACACAATGATTACTTTACAGAATAGCACAAATTCATCAAATGTTACGGTACAATTTTACACATTATATTTGTGTGTAAAATTGTTCTATAAAATTATACTAGATTTTGACTTTTTTTTTTGCTAAGGTTCTGCATATAGATTCTAGGGAGATGCTAGAGCATTGTGGGTGGTTGCTAAGGTTCTGGGTGGTTTCTGAGGAGTTATTAGAGGGTTGCTAGGTGGTTACTAATGGGTTCTGGGTGGTTTTTAGGGAGTTCTTAGAAAATGTCAGTGGTTGCTGGGGTTGATATGGTTCCTCTGTTGCTAGAGGGTTGCTAAGGTTTTGAGTGGTTTCTGAGGAGTTATTAGAGGGTTGCTAGGTGGTTACTAATATATTCTGAGTGGTTTCTGGAGAGTTGTTAGAACACTGTGGGTGGTTGCTAGGCAGTTGCTAATGTGTTTGGAGTGATTTCTATGGAGTTGCTAGAGCATTGATGGTAGTTGCTAAGGTTCTACATATTTTCTAGGGAGTTAACATTTTGGGTGGTTGCTAGGGAGTTACCAAGGTTCTGGGCTATTTCTAGGAAGTTACTAGAAAGTTGTGAGTGGTTTCTAGAGTTTTGCTAAGGTTACTTAAGTGTTCTGAATGATTTCTAAGGATTTTTTTTAGGTGGTTTTGTAGTCTCAAGGTTCTAAGAGGTTTCTAGGGAGTTGCTAGAGAATTGTAGATGTTGCTAGGGTGTTGATAAGATGCTCTGAGTGGTTTCTAGGGAGTTACTGAAAAGGTGAGTGTTTGATGGGCTGTTGCAAATGTGTTCTGTGGATGGTTGCTAGGAATATGCATAGTTTCTAGGGTGCAACTAAAGCATCAGGGGTGGTTGCTAGGGGCTTGCTAAGGTTATGTGTGGTTTCTAGGGAGTTGGTGGAACATTGTGGGTGTTTTTGGGATTGACAAGCATTGCTAACTAAATATTACTCAGATGAAACCTTTGAATAAAGAACATTATTAGACATCTGTTGATTTATTGTTTAGCATCAAAGTACAAACATTAACAGTGTACATAATAAGTGTTAAACAGACTTCAGATGGCCACATAATTCAGACTCTGTGCTTGTTTTTTCCATGTGTAGATTTATGATGCAACATTACACCTTTCATTAGCTGGAGCTGACCGCTAACATGTGGCGATGAGTGTCTTGCATTGGATACAGCTCCAAATGACTTCTTGTAAAACTCGATCGCTTTTGAGGAAGGAGGCAATCAAACCATAGTTTTAAAAACATGTTACACGTTGTCTTGTGCTTGGTTTCTGGTGTGGCTGACTGATTTCCACATGGCAATATGGATTCAAAAAATGTCAGATTAACTTCTTGGTAGTTTGTCTCTGTGTATGGGGCAACAGTCTATTTGATGTTACGTCACATAAGTATGAACTCTGAGAGCTAAGGGTGGCATTTGGGATGGGTCCTGAGAATAAGCCATTCAATCAGATTGTGACTGGCAATTTCCAAATGCTTTTGCCATTTTGTGTGTGATATACACCAGACGCTCTGTTGACAGTCTGAGACCACTGTGACGAACAGTTAAATCTGAGTAATCACTTTCTAACTTATTTTTCACTCTTTCTCCCCCCCCCCTTTATATTCCCAATTAACTGTATCAAAACATGGAGCAGGAGAAAGAGGAAGAATATGGCCATGTTGCATATTGTCTCTTCAAGTTGCTTCAGAATAATCTTATCTGTTAACATTGAATCAGATTAATAGTCTATAGGTATGACCGTGAAGAATAAGTTCAAACTGTCTTAAAAAGCATGTTGTATTTTTTTTTCTTTTGCCACTAATATTTTTCCAGAATGTTACCTTAAAAGAGGTAACATTTAGTCCCATGAAAGACATATTCATAGCAGTGAATTACAGCGGAATTCAGGGAGCCATTTACAAATGTGGCCTTTGCGAGGTTTATTAGTATTATTCATGGATGTTGTACGCATGGAGTCACTTAAACTATTCCATGTAATTGCTTCCACTTTTCTTAAATGGCATATGGGTAGTTGCACACATGGGTAATTGATTCGTGACAGGAAAAGACCTCTGGATTGTTGTAGAAAGTATGCTGCCTGTCTCCCTTTGCTGAGACTTCAGCGTTGTGTTACTGAACAGTAAGCTAATGACCACAGTGGTTTCTGTCAGGATGGAGGATTGCTTTGAAATGGTTACTGACAGCTGACCATTGCGTTCCATGTGGATGAAATTCAGTTCCTAATGAGCCTTTGCTTAAGCTACATCATTGTCTCACATGAAATAATTTCATTCTTCTAGTCTTCTTTTCATTTCTAATATTGCCTATTAACATTTCACTTACATTTATTGTTACTGTATTCTTTTTAAAGCATATTTTAAAGTGATTTGTGGTTATGCTATGGTCTCTTGCAATCACTTATAAATGGTTTTTAGACTTAAATGTACATTTATTACAGTTCTTGTAGGGCAGAACTGTATTGGCATTCCTCAAATAGGTTAGGATTTGTTTTACACTCTAAATGTTAAATTCTGCAATTAATTAAGTTTAAATGCTTAATGTGCTCCACCGAAGCTTGTTTTAATAGATAAAAAAGACAGCATTTTTATTTGTGCTATTTTTGTTTGTTTTTTCATTTTAAAGCTGGAGTTCATAAGTTTTGCCTCTTTGTCGCCATCTCTGTTTGAAACCTGCAATTGCAGTTATTTGCGGAATTGTCATCTTTACATGGGTTGTGCATCGGCACGGCTCCTCAGCGGTGATGAATCTAATGTTTGCTGTCAGTCACCGCACTGGTGTGGATTCTGTAGTTCGGAATCACAGATTGTAGTCTTGGAAGTATGACCAAAATAAGAATTTTCACCAGAAAATGTCATCTGACAACAAATTTTCCACTTTTGTTCTGACCAATTGAGAAAAAAAAAGCATTACAATAAATCGCGCTACCAGTGGTGATTAAATCTAATGATAGCTTAGCTCATTTCACATCAAACCGTGCAAATTATTGTTATACTTTGTTCTCAAATTGTTAATGTTAACATCAGCATTGCATGACTGTGTATTTAGTTTGTATTAGCGTTACCTGTTGATTTCAATTACTGTACAGTCTAATCTCTAACATTAATTTGTCATACCATACAATCCGCCATCAAAATAATAAGTTTAATTATTTCAGCTGCTGTGAGAAAAGTCTATAAATGAGCCGCCACTTGCAGCGTCTTCACATGCAATATAGCCTACTAGCTAGGACTCCTTCTTTATGTAAACAGGCGTGACGTAATGATGCAAATCATTCCTGTGGAAACCAACCAGTACCACTCCAATTAGAACACATTATTAGAAGCTTAACATTGTGAATTGGGCTAAGGTAAGGAGATAGTTTTGAGCAATGGCTGGTTATGTACTTGCTTAAAATATATATATATATATATATATATATATATATATATATATATATATATATATATATATATATTTTAATAAAAAAAGATTGACGTTCACCATGAATGTTCATAATGCAAAATAAAACAGTGATGATGATGTTGTCACAATATTTGCATACTTCATTCTAATTGGCCTTTTTTTTCTTCTTGCATCTATATAATATACACTATATAGATAGATAGATAGATATACTTGTTGAATTTGGAAGTTAAGAGTTGTTCCTTATAAAGCACCATTTTAAAACTTCTTTCAGTGTGAACTATTTCAGTGTATTTTTATATATTTCTGTGACAGTTTTGTGAGAGTTTTTCCCAAGCACAATAAAAGTATTTCCTTTGCACACGTGTGCCATTAAAAGCACAAGCTTTGCCATTGTAGAGCTTTTAGGTCTAGCTGTATCTATAAGGTCATCTTAAGAGAATGCTCAGGTTTCCATTCTTCCACATTTCCAGTCTGCCTGAACAAATGACTTCCTTTAAAACACTGCCTACCTGCTCGCCCCACGGCTCCTAAACAATCTACCAAACACAGCCGTACTGCTGGAATGCTTCTGGTGGGCACATATATCATATACATATATCTTACATGTGGAATCCTAATGATTTGAACCATGAAGCACATCAAACATCATAATTTTTTTTAAGGTCTTGTGATGGGATTAGCTACTTTTTAGCATTTTAATAAGGGTAACACTTAAAATACCAGTCCTAAAAGCTTTTAAATTACTATGAGATGACCTAGAAAGATTTTAATAATGGATATAAAGGTTAAGCTGAAATGAAAGGAGTCTCACAGCAGTCTTCTTTTGGCTTAATTGGATAATGCATTTTCATATGTTTCGACAATGTATTTTTACTAAAGTGCCATGTGTAATTACTGTGTGGCCTGTGTACATTGGCACATAACATAACTAGCAACATGGCAGTGACTTTTTCACAAGCAGGCATTCTAGAATGTCTTTCCTGTTGATAAATGTTATCTACAGAAAATGTTAAAAATTACTTGCATTTTAGATTGCGAATGAATGTACTTTAAAATAGTTTGAAATGTAATGAATTTTGTAATGCATATGTTTTCATAAATATTTGATATGCACAATATATCAGTACCATATTGTTATAAGCAGATGTTTTTTTATTGTTTTTTTTTTTTTTTTAGATTTTTTAGATGTTTTTTAGACACGGTGCAAATAGCGATAGATGCTATTTTCACTAAGTGAAATTAGCAATTTATTCTATTTAAACTAAGTGACAATAGCAGCATTTTCTTAGCGATGTGCTTTTTACACTAGGTGAAAATAGCAATAGATTCTATTTACGCCATGTAAAAGTATCAGTTCTTTGCAATAAGAGTAAATAGTAATTAGCTATTATCTATACTTTATATTGGCAGATACTATTTGCACCTCAGTATTTTTGTACAGTAACATGATGCAATAATATCATAGAGTTTAAATGATTATATTTATTAAAATTATTAAATGGATGCTGCCTTATTGGGAGAATAATAACCCTCCCTACACCTTCCCCTAACCCTACCCAATAAACACTTTTAATATTATTAAACACTCGTTCGCAGTTCATTTCCACTTTTAGAACATTATTTAATTTTTATTAAAAATAAATGCGAGCTTAGTAAAAGGCTGATTCGAACCCGCGTCGATCGTGTTAAAAGCCAGGTCTGTCTCTTTTTTAAAACTTGAGTGGCCCAACCAGACATTGGTGGGCGGAGCTAGTGTAAATAGCATTGAAGACGTTAAATTCCATGCGTCTTTTTTAAAACTTGAGTGGCCCAACCAGACACTGGTGGGCGGAGCTAGTGTAAATAGCATTTGCCAACAAAGGACGCTATTTGCACTTAGTGTAAATAGACACTCCGTTTTTTTAATTGATGAACTTTAATAACTCTAATGTAATAATTACCCCTTTTTTACTAAATATTTCATTACTAAAATTATATTTTAGTAATGCTGAAATTGTTGCATAGTGTTTAAAAATATTTTATTTTTATTTTTTGATCATCAATTTATTTAATCAAAATAATATATAATAATATATAATATTGATAATTTATCATATAATGTTAATATCAGTCTATCCCTATACTGAATCCATATATGATTGTATATGAACTGCTAATGTGTATATTGACAGTTAAGTGTATTTGGGGCAAATGTTATAAACTTGGTGTTATTTTCCTCAATTTTACATGTACACTGTTCAAAAGTTTGTAGTCATTAGATTATTATTTTTATTTTTTATTCAGCAAGGATTTAATTGATCAAAAGTGACAGTAAAGACATGTTTAAAGTTACAAAAGATTTCTATTTCAAATAATATTTTTTAACTTTCTATTCATCAAAGAATCCTCCAAAAAAAAAAACCTCTTTCACAGTTTCCTCAAAAATATGAAGCTGAAAATTTAGCTTTGCCATCACATGAATAAATAATATTTTAAAATATATTCACATACAACATTATTTTAAATACAAGTTATTTTAAATTGTAATAAAATTTCACAATATTACTGTTTTTTTCCCCCTGTATTTTTGATTATATAAATGCAGTCTTGGTCAGCATAAATACTTCTTTCAAAAACATGAACAAATCTTACCGACCCCAAACTTTTGAATAGTAGTGTAGATTGTAGTAAAATATAGCACATAGAATACCCCCAAACTCATTCCTTTAGTCATGCGTCTCTCTATCTCTCTATCTCTTCCTCCCCTCGTTTTTCATTCATTCTCCCCCTCTGTGTCTTGAGTGATATAGCACATGCATTGCACGGTTCTCTTGCTGCTATATCACCCTGCAGGTAGCCCCTGTTCCAACCCTGCTTTGTTTGCAAACTGTGTGTGAGTATCAGATTCCTCTTTGACAGGATGCAGTGAGCGTGGAGAGGCCGACTGGTTCCGGCGATGTGCGGCCCACCTTAGTGGGTCCTCGCGTCTGGACAGATAGGGTCAGTCGGGGGTGAATGCTTTCCAAAGCCTGTGTCAAAGCTGTGCCCTTGCTCTGTGTGTCTGCCATCACCCAGAATGACCTCCGGTCTCCTCCTTTTGGTCTCTGCACCTGATCCGGAGATGTTAGTTGAGCTACCACAAAACAGCTTGTCAGCATTTCTTCCTCCAGCTATGGCGGAATCGATCGCTTTTGCATCTGCTTAGCTCTTTTAGAACAAACTTTGCCCCCCCCCCAAAATAGCTCACTTAAAACTATATGTGAATAAATGATGATTGCATTTCATAACAGAATATCAAACCAGTGACATTTTTTTAAAAGACATAAGCATAATTTCAAGCTTTTTCACAATAATAGTTTTTAGGTTTGAAAAAAGAAAACCATCAATACTGAAGACTTTTTAAAAATATATTTATAAATTTTATTTGGGAACTTTCTGGTTGTCAGACATTGTTAAAAATAAAGGTTCCAAAATGGGGTTTTCGTAGTGATGCCATAGAAGAACCATTTTTTTGGTTCCCCAAAGAACCTTTCAGTGTACAGCTCTTAGAGGATTAGTTCACTTTAAAATGAAAATCACCCCAAGCTTTACTTACCCTCAAGCCATCCTAGGTGTATATGACTTTCCTCTTTCTGATGATGCATACGAGCTTTATAATGGCAGTGAGCGGGATCAATGGGTATGAGCTGAAGAAAGTGCTTCCATCCACATCCATCCATCATAAACCTACTCCACACGGCTCCGGGGGGTTAATAATGGCCTTCTGAAGAGAAGCGATGCGTTTGTGTATGAAAAATATCCATATTTAACAAGTTATGAGGTAAAATATCTAGCTTCCGCCAGACCGCCTTCCGTATTCAACTTACGGAAAAAAACGGAACTGGCGTCGTGTCAGTTAAGCTTTTTCTGTAAGTTGAAGGCGTAGGACGTACCGTAAGCTTTTTGAACTGCAAGAGTTTTACTGCCATTATAAAGCTTGGATGCGTCAGGATATTTATTAATATAATTCTGGTTGTGTTCATCAGAAAGAAGAAAGTCATGTATACCTAGGATGGCTTGAGGGTGAGTAAAGCTTGGGCTAATTTTCATTTTTAAAGTGAACTAAACTTTTAAAAGAACCATTTTTAATAATCTAAAAAAACATTTTTTCCACTATAAAGAACCTTTTGCGCAATGGAAAGTTTCTATGGATGTTAAAGGTTCTTCATGGAACCGTAGTTGCCAATAAAGACCTTTTATTTTTAAGAGAGAATATGATGAACTACTACTTTGTGAACTTGAGGGGAAGTGACTTCATACATCCACCCACTATTAAACTATAAAAATAATTGGCTAAAGTGTTTATTAAAACTGTGCAGTGTCCAGTGCAATGAAATCAGACATTTTAAATGTGGTTTAAATATCCCAAAAACTTTTTGGGGCCACCATATGCAGCACCTTTTGAAATTCAAAACACAGTTAACTGGATTCACTTAATTGTAAATTCAGATAAAATGTGGGGTTATCAGCACAGTAAAATTCTCTTAATAGAGTTGTCATTTTGTAGGAAGTGGTTACAGACATGCTCAAAATTTAAAGTTAGCTCAAGGTTTTTGAAAAACAAAAGGAAAGATATCTTAATTAAGCAAACCATGAGTTCATTATGAACACTTCATTACCTAAATGCAGAGTATGTTGGGCAGAGAAATTAAGATAACAGAGATGAATAGCCAATTAAGATAATGTTAATGAATGTAAAATTGAATTTAGATAAGAACAATTGAATCATCAAACACCCTCGTTAGAGTGCTACTGTCATCAAGAACTATTGTATCTTTTCTGTTCGGGTCTGCCACAGCTTCTCTCTCTCTCTCTCCCTCTGTGCTTATTTTATACTGAAGAAATAATTTTATTCCAAAATATTTCTAGTCTTCCCACTTCATTGCATTGCAACACAAAACTATGTGGTTTTCATATGCATTGCTATGTGACAGTCTCAAGTCTATGATGTTTTGGTCTTCATCGATCTAATTTGATGCACTTTTTCTTTCCTTACCTCATTTTTCAGGTGAAAATTGTCTAATTGTGTGGAAAAGTAACATATTAGACCTCAGAAGAGGATGCAGTTTGAGGTATCATAATGGTGCAGGACAAGTTGCTTGCCAAAGTTTAATACTTGGGGTTAGCAGTTTTTCAAAGTATGATTAATAATAATAAAAATATAGGTTCCAGGGTCCTCTCTGGTGCTTTGGACTATAGTTGCACTATAGGTCTCATCGCGTGAGCAGCGTTCCTACGGCTCTTCTTGTAACCAGCTTCAGTTTGAGACCTTGGGACAATAGAACAAGTGGCATGACCCACTTAATGTGAGCTAAAGACACTGTTCTTGGCAAAGTTCATGAGACTGGAGCAAGATGGAGCGCACAGTCTGGGGGCCAGCAGATACACAATCTTTCTGATGCATTATGCAACAGTATGTCAGACTTTATACTGCCAGTGACCATTTCTAAAGCTTTCATGCTTGTTTGTTTAATTGCTCTGAAAAATAGAAAAATTGGCAATCAGGTCAAAAGTGGTACTTTAAAAGATTAAAGCATGTGATCGCAATGTCATGCAAATGAGTCTACTTTAAACAAAAATGCTATTTTTGGTAACTGACTCTATCGTTATGCAACCTAATGAACAGCTTTCATGGTCTAACACTTCTCTCATTCTGTCTTTGTACTTATTTATTTATTGCCAAAAACTCCTCACTCTAGATAGATACATCAAACGACCCTGAGAACAATTTGCCCCTCTATCTGCCTCATTTCATTATTGAGTTGGGTGCATTCAGAGATTCAAGGGGTCAAGGGTGCTTTTGTTTTTGGGGGTGCGGGGATTTGTATGGCTTACCCTCTCTCAGAGACACTTAGAGAGCTCCTTCACTGCGCAAACACTCACACATTTTGGCTTAGAGCAGTGGTTCTCAGCAGTTTTGCTTTAGGACTCAGGTTTTATATTGGACATCAAGTGACAACACAACATGGTGCCAAAATAGTTTATCGCACTAAAGTGAATGTAAATGTTTTCAATGTTTCCAGCACTGTGTCTTTGCAGTGTCAAGTTCCCTTCTGTTCTTTCCCAATTAGCATTTGCCATATTACCAAGTGACATGAATTTGTGCCAAAATGACATCCAAAATTGTCATAAAGTTCATCCATCCATCCATCCATCCATAACTTCTGAGTAATATATTTAGGATCTCTTTAATCATTGTAATTATTATTATTATCCATCTCATTTGCTCTTCCTTTTGGCTTGCTTTTTTATTTTTTGTTACGCTTTTTGCTTTTAATCAAATGTTTTTACATTCAGGATTATGGATCACTATGTATATTATATATTACTATTATTTCATTTATGAGCATTTGGCTTCATATTTTCCCTGCTATCTGAAACCCAATTTTGGGTTACAACCCACCAGCTGAGAATCACTTGTGTAGGGGCCGACTGATCTTGCAACCAGCAATGTATAATATCCCAGCAGACTTCCTGTAAAGAGGGTGTGAGAATGCGGGAGACACGCAGAATGTGATATGTGCATGTGCGTTTGTGCGTATTTGGGGGGAGAGAGGAGGGGGGGTCGTTTGTAATTGCGGTAAACAGGTTACAGAACCAAGGGGCCCCTTCTTTGAATGGTAAATCAGCTTGGCTGTCACGCGATTACAACACAACCGTATGTAGAGTAGATGGGCAAAGAAGATCGAAGCTTCCGCTTTCTTTCTCTTTGCATTTCTTTATCCTTATCTTTCCCTTTCTCCTCACGAATGAGGCCTTTCTCAGGCTGGCACTGGGACACTTGGCTTGCCATTGACTACTAATGTGCTGTGAGTTTCTGGTCGGGCATTAAAGGGATGGCTCAATATGTTCAGGGTCCTGATGACTGGAGGTTGTGGAAACCATCTTTCAACATATTACACACATCAGTTGATCTGCCAGGTGAAAGTGTTTCTGCTTATCAGGGCTGTAATCGGATATCGGAGCTTTGTATGTGTGTGTGTTTATACTCTTTCTCCTCAGGGTAACAGGGTCTTTTGCAGTCAGGTATGGGTCAGAATGTATTGAGCGATGATTCCTTCTTTATTCTATGCATGTTATTGTTTCCTTCCATGCCAAATTCCAAAGCTTATACCTGTGTGTTACAGCGGTTGAGGGTTTGCTGGTAAAAATAACACTGTGCAAGTGGGTTCAGGGATTGGGGCTTACAGGGGTTAAGTGGCTTGGCAGATACGGTTTCCTTGAACGCAAGCTCAAGATTACCTGGAAATGCTCAAATTCCACTTAGATTTTTAGCAGGAGCATACTAAGTAGCTGCACTTTGAAACCAATTCAAGTCAAAATTACATTTAAAGAGATGGCTCTCTGAAAAAAATGAAAAAAACTCTCATCATTTACTCACCCTCATATAATTCCAAAACTGTATGACTTTCAGTAGAACAAAAAATGAAAAATTTTGAAAAATGTTTGAAATTTAATTGTTATTATCTTCGAATCTTTCACTTTTCTTTGTTTTTTACTTTTTTTCTGGTTCACATTTCATATTTTATAAAAGCAGGCAAAGGCATTTAAGCTTTTGAGTAATGTATTTTGGATGTCTTTATGCACTGTATTTATTATTATTATTTTGTCTTCTTTTTGGCTTGCTTTTTGTTTAGTTTAGTTTTTGTTGTTGTTTTTTCTCAGCAAAAAAGTAACATCCCTTTTTCAGGATACTGTAAAATCCAAAGAAGCTTTACAAATCTTTATTGGAAAAGTGTTTAAAGGGTACATAACACACACAGTTTCTGCCAATCTCATGTTAATCTTGAGTACCTATAGAGTAGTATAGCATCCTTCACATCTCCGAAGAGTCTTTAGTTTTATCAGATTTATAAAAGACAGATACGCTGTACCGAGTTTTTCCGAAAACAGCCGAGCTGCCAGAGGCGTGCCGTGGGCGAAGCCAAAGAGTGATGAGCACGCGCAGCTTTTGTGTGGCGATCATCTGCAAGCTATCAATGGTCAGCTAAACAAATGTATTTAAACACACAAAATACACCATCGCATTATCCCTGGATAACTTTTATGAATATAGCATATTGAATGATGAATAATGAATTTATGAATTCACTATGTTCGTGTTGATTACTTTATATGCACTTAAAAAAAATCCCAGTAAAATTTACGGTAAAAAAACCGGCAGCTGTGGTTGCCAGAACTTTACTGTAAAAAATACAGTAGCAACGTAAAAAAAAAATCTGTTAAATTACGGTAAAATAACGTATTTCATTAACTGATATATTGTTTATTTACCAACCTAATGAAGTACTAATATCTGTTTTGTACCTTTATAATACACTGACAGTCACCAAGCACAGTGGTGATAAGAGTCACATGATGAATCAAAGTTCATCACAAGCAGATTTTCCACAAGCTGAGAAGGACAATACTAATATATAGAAGGTGCACACAGTGTCATTCACACACAAACTAAACACCATCATGGTAACATGCATGAATTTTAAAAATGCAATAAACTTTAATTTAACAACATTAGATGTAACATAAAACCCTAATGTACATAACTGATTAGAAAAAAATGAGAAAAACTAAGAAGAAACGGAGTTATTTCAACGAAAATATATCAAATGTGAAGTGTCATGCAGGGAATTGTGGGAATGTCAATTTACGGTTTTTCACTGTAAATTTTACAATGAATTGTTATTTTTCACTTCCAAAAAATTTGAATTTAACGGTATTTTACCGTAAAATTAAATTAAATGCACCATTAGATCTATTACAGTTATTCACCGTATATAGTACAGAAACTACTTTTTTGTTTTTCACCGCAGCATTTTTACAGTCTTTTACTGTTAAAATCACGGTCATTTTTTACAGTGTGCCTATTGCCAGCAAAACAGACATTTGATGCAGTTTTACTCACCACCTGCAGTTCTGACTCATGACCAGGATCATTATCGCTGTGACCGCTCCATCTTTCAGTTTCAAACAATCTTTAAATCCAGCGTTAAACTGGGCCTTGTTTATAAAACCATAAGTGCTGATCCTGAGGGCTCGAGCAGCCACATCATTTTAACCCCAAAAAAATTATTGGAAACATGACTTTGTCCTTATTTTGATAGCTAATTTAAGGTGGTTTCTATTGTTATTTTAATGACAAATATTGAGAGCTCATCAATATAATACGTGAGCACAAATCTCTTTGGGTTCTTTGGGAAGCAAGATTAGCTTTCCCTCACAACCAAAAACACTTCTTTTTGTGACATTGTTGATTTCGTAGTCTAAAAACAAAGTGACACATTTTTCTCGAGCAAGTCCTGTGCAGTGCTGCCGACGCGTTGATGGGCATGCTCTTGCTCTCTCGTTCTGGTCGATGTGTGTGTACGCGCTCTTCCGGGAGAAGTGCCCATACAAGGAATTCCGACCTTTATTACATGATGCTCGAAAAAAACTGTCTGAAATCTGAAGAGTATTTTTGGCACAGAAATACTCTGTCATATGTTCAACTGTTTTTTTGAAACTTTGGCTATGTTTAGCATGAGAATCCAACTCTTAAACATTGTAAATAAGTCAGAATGCATGAAATAGCATTAGACCAAACAGTGTTTTTCATGCTTGTTCAATGAACCATAAACCATTTTTGCACATGCACCTGTGTAACAGTCCTTAAGACACTAACAGTTTACAGGCGAAAGAAAATTGTAACAGTTCCAATAACGTGTGCAAGAATTTGCCAGTGCCTTGGTGGTTGAGTGAAGCAACATTTTACAGCAAGAGCTAGCAAATCTTTCTCAGTCCATGAAGATGACATGCACTGTAGCACTGAAAGCAGCTGGTGGCCACACCACTTACTGACTGCTACTTTTAATACTTTTTTTATCACTTTGAGCTAAATTTTTTGTTTTGAATGTGCTACACAAATAACTTTTATTGTAATATTTTTATTATTCATTTGCATTTTTGCACTTCTGCATGCATAAACAAACTTTGCACATGAAGACGTAATGTGCCAGAGATGCCAAACAACATTGGTTCCCTTTCGAGGGAACTCAATGCTGCATCAGTTGCTGATGCATGTGTAAATTCACGGCAGTCTTATTAGCTAATGACAGTCCGATGACGTCACATGGAGCCCCTGAGCGTACAAAAGGGTGTCTGCATTACACGTCATCAGATTTGGGATGCATTCCCATAGTGCCAGCCAACTGACGCAGTGAACCGGGGTTATACACGTAACCCTAAGATGTTTTGTATGTCTCATATTCAGATATCTCATGACTACTTCTAAGATGGCAAAAATGTAAATTATTATATGACTTTGTTGGCTTTATTTTCCCTGTTACAATCATGGTAGAGAAGCTTGTTAATGGGCTACACTTTATGGTTAGGGTAGGTTTGAGTTGTAAGTTTTTATACAACCCAATTTTTACAATTTCACATCTCAAATATCACTGTATGAATTATCACGACTTCTCATGAGGACAGGTTGCTTGAATTTTGCACCAAGTTTGAATATAAAAATGAGCATAAACTGAATTTTTGAAACAATTTTGGTCTCTTCCTAACACTGTTCCTATCATTTAACTTGGATTATGAGTCTTGTGAGTTTTATGATACAATTTTAAGTAATTTTAGATCCTTTTTATGCCCTTATTATATGGATATATAATATTATATTATTATTTTATTATATTCTGTTTTTCACAGGGGAAAAAAAAACATAATTTGAAGAGACATGAGAGTGATTAAATGATTAACAGATTTTTCATTTTGGGGGGTGAACTGTCCCCTTTAAAGGGAAAAGGCAAAGGAAAAGTTTAAAATGAATATTAATACATTATAAGAAAAAACATAACTCATTATTTTGTTTGGTTTTGTCTGGATACAGAGGGAAAAGTGTTGCAATGCACCTGTTTGTACTGCAATCCTAGAAAGTGGGCATATGCACATCATTACAGCCTGGACTTGAAAGACAAGCTCTCTCTCTCTCTCTCTCTCTCTCTGTTTATATTTCTTTATGGCTGTCTGTCCATCTTTTTCTCTCACTCTCTTTTTCTTCTCCCTCAACACCTGGATAGATGTGGCATATGGGTGTGTTGTGTCAAATATCGGCTGCTGTCGAGCAGTAAATTAAAACGAGGTGCAATTTCCTCCAGTCTAATTAGCAGTAACTTGGCATTGTCTGTTTAGCCAATCTGCCCAAGGGGACAGAGAGAGACTGACATGTCATTACACGAGTGATGGAATACCTGATACTTATCCTAAAATTATATTTTATGTCTTTTCTATTATTGTTTACATCAGTTTATATTTACACTATGTGATCATCATCAATTTAACAAGTTAATTCTAAATTTAATACAATTAACTGGTAAAAAGTCATATAACCGTGTTATTTAACCAATACAAACAATATATTGACCGATTGCTGACGGCTCCAAATTACTGTTACATTCACTGCACGCTATACCAAGATATTCCTTTTCAGTCCTGACAAATGTGTATCATTAGAGGGATTTGGGACTCTAGCTTTGATGTTTGATCACCGTTTATGATAAAAACGTCACAGTGACAGTAATTTCATAATTTAGAAGATTCACTGCTATTTATTTATTCAATAATTCAGCATGTTATGTATTGAATTGCATTTTTACTTGACTGACATCCCTAAACTATAAGATATTAATGTAAGTTAAACATTTATGAAATCCTATTAACAGAGCAGCTAGGTTTTTAAGGGCAGTAATTCTGATCATGCATATGTATTCAGTGCATTTGCTTGTGTGTGTGTGTGGTCCTGGTCAACCATATGTTGTGGCGACCAAATGTTACCTTGTGGGAACATTTTTTTTTTTTTTAAATAAATCATATAGAATTATTTTATTGTTTTATTTTTTTTTTTTTGTTTTGTTTTTGTTTTTTTGAAAATATAAAAATGCAGAATTATTTGGTGATTGGGTAGGGTTAGGGTATAGAATATACAGTTTGTACAGTATAAAAATCATTATGTCTATAGAAAGTCCCCATATAACATGGATACCCAATGTGTGTGTGTGTGTGTGCTCACATGGTAAAACACTATGCGCTTTGGTCAGGTCCATGAATGGAAAGCATCTGTCATTCGTTGAGCTGTAAAAGCTGTGCAATGTTCCTTGACTGTTTTCATTCTTGAAAAGCAAGAATAAAAAGGAGAATGAAAACACAGAACAGCATCATGGAGCAGAACCCTTTTCTCTCTGTCTGTCTTTTTCATTTGGACTGGTGTATGTTGGTGACCATATTATCAGAGGTGAATGATTCCTTTAAAATTTTGTCAATGAAATAATCAGGGTGATTTTTGTGAGTTTCTTGAGATTTTACCAATCCTTCTCTTCATCCTTCTGTCTGCTCTCTCCCACTCTTTCCTGCATTTGAGTAAGTCCAAAGCCATCTATCTTCTGCCATGTCTTTTTTCATTTGTGTGGCCCGGCAGCACAAAACTCAGAGGTGATTATTGGACTGCATTGTTGTCCAGGATCTCCTGAAAAAGGAGAGGTGAATTCAGCATCGCATTCACTGTGACCTCAAGCTCACTCATCACAGTCCGTGTAGAACACTTCGCTGATCAATACACCTCCTTATCAATGTCAGTGAGACCATGTAAAGATGTAATCACACCACTAACCCGACAGAAACCTGAACTGTAGCCCTACCAGCAGCAAAGAAAACTTTTAGAAGGGTGCATCCTCACATTTTACATAGTATTCTGTAAACATTTAATGGTAACACTTTACAATAAGGTTCATTTGTTAACATTAGTTAATGTATTAACTTACCATGAGCAATACATTTGTTACTGTATTTACTTATCTTTGTTAAGGTTAGTTAATAAAAATACAGTTGTTCATTGTTTGTTCATGTTAGTTCACAGTGCATTAACTAACGTTAACAAGATTTTAATGTTGTATTAGTAAATGTTGAAATTAACATTAACAAAGATTAATAACTTCTGTATAAGTGCAGTTCATATTAACTAATGTAGTTAACTAATGATAACTAATGAACCTTATTGTAAAGTGTTACCCATTTCATTAATACCTTCAAATATTTTCTTGTAAACAGTTTAATCAAGTAGTTGTAACCAGAAATTATCAGTTATAAGTCATCTTATGTGAAAGGGAATAGTAATGTTAAAACTTTTTTTTTTTTTTTTAAATAAATGAATATTTTCATTCAGCAAGGACTGTCTTAAATTGATCAAAATTGACAAAGACAGTTATAATATTACAAAAGATTCTATTTTACATAAATGCTGATCTTTTGATCTTTCTAGTCATCAAAAAAATATGTAAAAAAAAAAAAAGTATCATGATTTCCACAAAAATATTAAGCAGCACAACTGTTTTCAACATTGATAATAATAAGAAATGTTTCTTAAGCAGCAAATTAGCATATTAGAATGATTTCTGAAGGATCACATGACACTGAAGATTAAGCTTTGAAAGAATAAATTACATTTTTAAATATATTAAAATTAAATATTTCATAATTTTACAGTTTTTACAAAAAAAAATCTTACCGACCACAAATTTTTCAATAGTAAAATTTTTCAAATTTTTTCAATAGTGTTTTTGGTCATACTGGTTGACCTAGAACAATAATTATCATAACCAGTTTGTGGCAGTAACAGACCTGAAATGGCCATCTAAAACCAGACTATATTGAAATTTAAACTGGTCTGAGCTGGAAAGTATAGTCACTAAAATGCAATCCTCAAACTCTTAAATGGCAGCACTCTTTTCTAGGCATAAGTGGCAATGTCTCAGGGTCATTACTACTTTCCTCCTGTTGGGTGGCTGATAAGATGGCTGATTTTTTTTTACAGCTCAACCTGCTATAAATCTCCAACAGTGAAGATGTTTTTTTCTCCATTGATCTGGCTTCTGAACAATACACATGCACTGGCTTTCATTCATGCAACCTCAACTTTTGAATTTGTCTACAAAGCAATTAAAAGTGTGAAATTCAGTCAGTTTAAGCCACAGGAGAGAAATTATCCCAAATACATTGAGCATTGAGCAGTATTTGACTTTTAGCTTCACCATGGGTCACAAAAAAAGCACATTCAGACATTTTACAACAATATCAATCTCTGTCGCTGTGGCTTTTACTCAAATGACTCATTAGGAAATAATTGCTTTGGAACAATACAGGCCGTATTGACAGCGTGCCATGATTTATGACGCAGAGAGAAAGCGTGCACAGGTGAAATCAATCTACTGTAACGAGAGAGTCCAGCGGAAGCACTCTCACCGGGATGAACCCGCACAACCTTTTCCAGTCACACTTATTCTCTATTAGTGTTTACAGTCCACCGTTCTTCTGGGTTTATGAAGGGGGCATTCACACCTAATGCCGTGTGGCACATGTCTGCAAGCATTGAGCTTCTCACTGCTGATCAAAGATACCTGAAGGGCTTCCCCCCATTCAATCTTAATGAGGTTTTAATGGATCCATCCTACCTTCTGCTGCTGCCCACTTGGAGATGATCTGCTTAAACTCTCATGTAAGGTTCTCTTTGAGTTTTAGATGGTTGGTGTCACCAGTAATTTACCTACTTTTGAGCTCCAGAATCTTACAATATTTTCATGAGGTCATGGAGTTTTTGAGGATTATTGGATGGGGAAGTGTTTGAGCAGTTGACCCAATTTGAGCTCTAAGTTCTCCTTCCCAGACTTAATTAACAATAGAAATAGGAAAATAGAAGAGGTGGCGTGTGGGTGGAAGGTTGCTGGAAGAATTGTTTCAGGAGTGAAGTAGCCAGATGTTTATATTCCTTGGGTTGTGATCAGTAGGATTAGATGGACGTGTTCCTTCTGAACTTTCTTTTTGAACTCATTTTAAGTGTTTTACCACCTTTCTATTGTCTAGTTTGCCTTAGTGGAAAGGCTGGATGCTTACTTAGTAAAATTATCCCTTGTGAACACTGCTAGATATTGCTGGAGAGATTCACCAAACAGCAGTGCATTGATCTGTTAAGTGGAAGCGATTGACGAAATCCTACGTTGATGTTTCAAATCCATTACTAACGAAACGTGTACAATAAGTTTGAAATTTCCATTACTTTGTTTTCTTGTGATTGTCAGAATGTATGACGTTATTTGGCAGGCATTTGTATGCAAAGTATAGTTTTAGCATGCATATATTTTCACATTATGTACATACTGTATTTACAGTATTTAAAATGTAAGCATTTTATGTATTAACAACTTTAGAGGCATACTAATGTTCACAAATCCTTGTAGGTTCATTGAATATTGTGTTAATGGAATTAATAGATTGATTTTAGTGTATTTTATAAATAAGATTCATTAAATATGTTAAATGCCATTACATTCAAATGTATTTACTTAATTTGACATTTTATGGTTAAGTCTCTTATGCTCACTAAAAATAGTTATCTGATTAAAAATACAGTAAAAGCAGTAATATTGTGAACTATTATCACAATATAAAATAGCTGTTTTCTATTTTAATATATTTTAAAATGTACTGTGTTTATTATTCTATTGGTATTCAAGAACATTTCTTATCAATGTTGAAAAATTTTTTGTGGAAAATGTAATACTTTTTTTTTTCAGGATTCTTTGAATATAATGTTCCTGAATACAAGTATAAATTTCTTTTAAAAAATCTTACAGATCCCAAACTTTTGAATAATTTTGTATCTTTATTATATTATATTATATTATATTATATTATATTATATTATATTAACTACAATTATTGTGACTACATTTATCTGCCTATTCGTCTTATATTGTCGATAAGTGATTAGGTTTAAGGTAGATGTGGGTTCAAAATATCTATATCAAAGTGAAATGTAAGTATACAAATATATTTTTGTTAATTTTTACATTTCTAAATCTGTGGACATAAACACTTTTATGTTTTAGATGCTGTCAATCCATCCACATACATTTCAGTGTATATCCAAACATAAAAGAAAATGTATGTGTAAAACTGACAGCAGTAATAGCTGTAATAGTAATAGCTACAAATACTGATGTGATCAAACTAAATAAATGATGGAATATGATGTTTTACAGTGTCTTGTACAGAAGTGTTCAACTGACTTTGTGCTGAACTCTTCAATAAATGACTCTTGGAGGTTTTTGTGACACATGTCAAATGTGTGGGCGCTGTTATAGGGGAAAATGGAAGCCAGAGGTACCGGCTTTATGGATTGGGTGAAGTTTTTTTGTTATGACTACTCTGTGGAGGTGTAACCTTACATGCAGGCCACTCACTTTCTGTCCACCCCCTTTCTCCTCCTTTTCAGACGTTCTCCCTGTATTTTGTTAAATGATCTCAGCTAGCCTTGACAAGCCCTTCTGGAGTCTTTTCCACAGAAAGTCTTAAGACAGTGGTGTCAGGGTAGCCACAATTCGTGATGTCAATTTGCGACTCTGTGGTCTCATGATAACAGTATACCAACATGTTCAGTGGAGCTTGTTTAATATGAGATTAAATTAATTGAATTGTTAATTGTGATTATTGTTATTAATACATTCACTTAACAATTACCATTGGTATCTTTTGTCATAGTCCTCTTGGAATTATGGTAACACTTTACATTAAGGTTCAATTCATTAACATTAGTTAAAGAGATAGTTGACCCAATCATGAAAACCATGTCTTCTTTTACTCACCCTCATGTCAATCCAAACCTGTATAAATTAGTTAAACACAAATTAAGACATTTTAAAAGGGATAGTTCACCCCAAAATTACATTTTTGTCATCACTTACTCACCCCCCAAGTTGTTTCAAACATGTATGAGTTTCTTTCTTCTGTTGAACACAAAAGAAGATATTTTAAATAATGTTGATAGTCAAACAGCTGACGGTATCCATTGACTGACTTCCATAGAAGAAGAAAAAAATACCATAGAAGTCAATGGTTACCGTCAACTGTCTGGTCACCAACATAATTTAAAATATCTTCTTTTCTGTTCAACAGTTACCTAAATCAGTAAATACTTGAAAGTATCATTCATGTTAGATGTTAAAGGATTAGTCCACTTTTAAATACACTTTTCCTGATAAATTTACTCACCCCCATGTCATCCAAGATGTTCATGTCTTTCTTTTTTTAGTCAGTCGAAAAGAAATGAAGGTTTTTGAGGAAAACATTCCAGGATTTTTCTCCTTACAGTTGATTTCAATGGCTACCAACAGGTTGAAGGTCAAAATTACAGTTTCAGTGCAGCTTCAAGGGCTTTAAACGATACCAGATGAGTAATAAGGGTCTTATCTAGCGAATCGATCGGTCATTTTAGAAAAAAATACAACCGTTTATGCTTTATAAACAAAATATCGCCTTGAACGTACTTTCCGCTTCCGCATTCTTCATAACGCTTACGCTGGATGTCCTACGCCTTCCCTATTCAAGTTACGGAAAAAAACGAAACTGGCGCTGCGTTCGTTCCGTAAGTAGATATTCTGTTTATAAAGCATAAACGGTTGTATTTTTTTCGAAAATGACCGATCGATTCGCTAGATAAGACCCTTAAAGGGTCTTGAAGCTGCACTGAAACTGTAATTTTGACCTTCAATCTGTTGGTAGCCATTGAAATCCACTGTAAGGAGAAAAATCCTGGAATGTTTTCCTCAAAAACCTTCATTTCTTTTAGACTGATGAAAGAAAGACATGAACATCTTGGATGACATGGGGGTGAGTAAATTTATCAGGAAAAGTGTATTTAAAAGTGGACTAATCCTTTAACTAATGTTAACAAATAAACCATTATAGTAAAGTGTTACTAGAATTAATTAATTATTTGGTTGGTTTTGTTGTTATTGTTTACAGCTGTAATGGCGTTCACAGATGTGTGCAAAAATGTGCTTGTGAACTAGTTCAAGAACAGCTTCTCTGAAGGGTTGAGTATTCATGACTATTTTGGGTTTTGACATCAAGGTGGCCCTGCATATGTTGACTAGATGATGGATGGTTTTCAGGGGCTGGTGGTTGCATATGGACAGAAAACTCAAAGTGCTTATGTATCCAGTTTATATAAGTACAAACTGGAAATTTGCTGCCATTTCTCCTCCCCATACCAAGACCAAGTGTTGGTGAGGGAAATGGGATGGATGCCAAAGTAGTGTGACTGTTCCAAGATCCTTCGGCAAGAGCTTATATTGTTCATATAACAGTGCAATAATACTGTACTATACTTGTATTTTAGATGTTCATATTGTGTTTGAAGTAGAAAACTAACCATACTCTTGTCTTCACTTCCTAATGTAATCATTAATTTTTTAAATACAGTATACATTACTGTATAAAAAATCTGTCGTATGCTTTTAAAGGAGTCATTTCTGAGTCTGAAATGAGTAAAATAGTGACATCTCTTTCAGCTCTGGTGCTTTTCAGTTGAGCTTTGCATAGTTTAAAACATAGACGCTGCTGTGATCCCTTCATCTCCTCAAACTCTCTCACATCCCCTTTTCCGTCTGCTTGTCGTCGTATTTCCCTCATGTTCTTGAGGTTGGCACGGGCCACCGCATATGTGTGTTAGGAAAATGATTAGCGTCAAGAGTAGTGCTTTAAAAACCTGCTTTTGTCTACAGCTGAAAGATTTGAATGAACTGCTTTAATCCTTCTTAGCAGACCTGAGGCTGCAGGGTAAAATCTTCTTCAAGGCCGTGGCTGCCTTAAGCTACAGGTAGGAGTTTCTCAGTCTCTGGGAATTTGCATCGTAATTGGGTTTAGCTCTCATAAATGAGGTTAATTGCAGCAGTGTGGATTTAGTTTTAGACTCAAACATATTTAGGTTTGAAAGTGACGGTTTATGGGCTCATTGAGATGGAGGCACATACAAACATTGCATTACTACTTTGGTCAGATAAATTCTAGCTCATGTTTGCTCATGACAGTTCTAGGTGGTTCTATTATAATTCTAAGTAGAATGGGTCTGAAAAATGCATTAGTGATAATAAATTTATGTAGGCAGTGGTGCATGTCCCAGAACGCACCTCTTCAGCAGGTTGCTTGAATGTAGAGGGATGTTACATGCTGTAGAGATAATTAATGTCCGTGGAATATATTTATGTATACGATCATTAGAAATCTTTATTTATTTACCGCATAACTTGTCTCCTTAATGTGTTTCTGTGTTTTAATAGCTCAGCTAACCAAATGATTCATAGATATAACTACAGTTACCGTTCAAAAGTTTGGGGTCTGTGCGAATTTTTTTGGAAGGAAATGCATATTTATTTGCATGAATGCATTAATGCATTAGTAACGATGCATTAAATTGATCAAAAGTGCCAGTAAAGACATTTATAATGTTACAAAAGATTTCTATTTCAAATAAATGCTGTTCTTTTGAACTTTCTATTTATTAAAGGATCCTGAAAAAAAAAGTATCATGATTTCCACAAAAAAATGCATAACTGATTCAAACATTGATATTAATAAGAAACGTTTCCTGAGCAGCAAATCAGCATATTAGAATGATTTCTGATCATGTGACACTGAAGACTGGAATAATGATGCTGAAAATTCAGATTTGCCATCATAGGAATAAATTACATTTTAAAATAAAATAGAGAAGACTTCACAAGACTATTTCACAATTTTTACTGTATTTTTGATCAAATAAATGCAACATTGGTAAACATAAGAGACTTTGAAATATATTACAAAATGTTAACGACCCCAAATTTTTGAACAGTAGTGTATATGTATTTAAATTTGGCAAAAATTAAAATGTTTGAGTTCAAAGGTTATTCAGCATGCATACGTACTCACACACCTACCTTTATGTGTAAAACGAAGCAAAATGGCTGAAAGAAATGTTACCTGATTTGAACCACATGTGCGGCTTCTGTGCAACTTAACAGTTGTGTTAAAGGTCAATACCATGAAGTCCCAGTTTTACCATGTGCCCGGTGGCACTTAAGGGAAGGGTGGGTCGACCTCTGCACGGTGGGAAGGCGAACACATTGCGCAAAGTAATTTATTCATGGCTTTGTGGTTTTTCATGTTATTTTGCCATCCATTTTTTATTGAGAGAGAGAAACTGACTCACACGGCATGGTGTTCTTGTCCATTAATACTGCATGCCGGTCTCAGCCAGGATTCTACCATGAAATGTTTATAGAGTAAATAATTGCTCCTGGTTAGGGCATGTTGACGACACCCAGAAGGCGACGGCCTGTGTTTGGATCAAAAGGGTACATTCTGAATTTAGGCCACTCCCCTTTACCCCACTTTCTGATGTCTCTCTCTCTCCCTGCTCCTGTGTATCTGTCCAGCTTTTTGAATTGAAAATATTGTAGATTCTATGATAGTAGATCATTTCAGATTAATGCATTACATTTTTAGAGGCTTTTGTGCATTCTGACAACACCATAGATATATACCATATATATTAAATATATGAAATATAACATATTGAGTATCAAAATGTACCTTGATATTACAATTGTTTAGATGTGGCACATTGGCATTCTCACAAAAAACGCAGTCATCTAACAGCTGGTATTTTGATATATACTACTGTAAATGGCATGGAATTTACATTGCATTCAATGTTTTTTTTAAGGAATATCTTCCATTGTTTAAAAAAAAACAAACAAAAAAACATGGTAGTATTATAATGCATTTTGCTACTTTTTTGTGTGACTACTGTATTCATACACCATAGAATTTAGATCACTTATAAACGTACTGTGGTACTATCATGGTGCTATGGCAACATCATATACTGTATATAGTATGGTAAATTAAATCCAGTACCATATTTAATAGTTTGTCATCACTGGACTGTATCATGGTACTGCAAAGGTGTTTTTGTAAGTGATTATACAAAAAGAAAAAGATTATTTTTCTGACCCCTTTGGCAGGTTTTAAGAAAAAAATTAATTTTGATACTTACGACATTTATTGTACCATGTCTAAAATATCATAGTAATACCATTGTACTTTTTGTAGGCCTAAGTAATATGTAATTTACCATTATATCATGTCTAGAATACCATAGTGTGTGTGGTGGGCGTTCTGGCACAATATGGCTGCCATCGCATCATCCAGGTGGATGCTGCATATTGGTGGTGGTTGAGGAGATGCACCCTTCCATAAAGCACTTTGACCCAGAAAAGCACTATATAAATAAAACAAATTATTATTATTATTATTATTATTATAGTAGTTCCACAGTACTTAAGTGATATGACATTGATTATTGTACTATGTCCAAAATACCTTAGTAATACCATGATATGTAAGTTATATGACTTTTACCATTGTACCATATCTAAAATACCATTGTAGTACCATATTACATTTTGTAAGTGATATGACTTTTATCATTGTACTATGTCCAAAATACCTTACTAATACGATATGTAAGTGATATGACTTTTACCATTGTACCATATCCAAAATGCCACCCTGGTACTTTTTATAAGTGATGTGACATGTCTAAAATACCATAGTAGTACCATAGCACATTTTGTAATTGATATGACCATTATTATTGTACTATGTCCAAAATACCATATTAGTAAATTATGCATAATTACATGCAACTAAATTATGCATAATTACATGCAACTAACCCTCAACCAAACCCTTATCCCACCCTAACCCAATAGTGTTTATGAGGATTTAGAAACACTTAAGCTACCGTTATTAGAGTAGGTAAAGCATAATTCCTCACTACTTCTTTCATCATGACTCACACTGCCTCCCTTTGCATCTTCTCACACCTGTCACAAGGTCCCAGAGTCCCCGGGACAGACTCTGCGTGGGCTTTTGGACAAATGGCTGAGCTAAATAGCCTCATTTACGGGATTACTTTCCCAGAGTCTTTAAACAGATGAGGCTTGAACACTCCACCCAAGTGGTCAGTAGTGGGTGGAGGTCGAGAGGGGGCCAGGAAGGGTGGATGGAGCCTGAAAGGGCATAGAGAGGATCATGGAGGTGTAGTAGAGGTGTGGGCATCAGAGTGGGTGTGGGCATGTCTTTTTGTCTTTGGGTCTGTATGGACGGAGGGGTTTCTGTGTGGGCTGATGGGAGGGTTTGTATTGTATTAATAAGTGCTGAGTATAGGATCTTCATATTCCCTGTGGTTTTACTTTGTGTGTTAATAGATCATTAAAAAATCAAGAAGAATATTTAATTTTGTGTATAACTCCATGAATAAACTCACCCCATCAGTGTTTTTGAACAGTTAGTTTCAAACTTTTTAAAAGTTAACTAAAGAACTGGTCCAAATGTTTAGATCACTTTGTAAATAGTTCATTTAGTCAGTAATCCTTTAGGGCAGGGGTCATCAACTATATTTGTCCAAGGGCCAGAATTTTTCTCTGCAGACACTGTAAGGGCCAGATACTCGTAATATAAAATAAAATTCGAATTGTATCCTAATATGTTATTATTTGATATACTAATTCTGATTCCAAATTTATTTTATTTTTTACATATTACCTGTACTGCAGCAAGCCACCAGGGGGCGATAGCGATATTTTAGGCTTCATATTTGTGAGGCTGTCAAGCTGTCCATCACTGTCAAGCAATTGTGCGCTAATCCCAGGCAAGGAAAATTTTGACATTTGTGAAAAAATGAGCACGTGAAACAATAAAAGATGTTCAATGAGAGAACGCGTTTATCGTCATTCTTGACTGAAGGCAGGCTATGGCACAAGCTACTTTTCAGAAGGGTTTTTTTTTCCGTTAGATTTAAAAATAAACAAATATGGAACGGACCCGAATATTCAAATATTCGTTCGGTGGGTTGGTATTCGATTTGAAAATTTGACATTCGAATATTTTTTTATTTTTATTTTTTGCACACCTGGGATCCCCCGCGAAACGATTCTCATTCCCCCTTGAATAAGGCCGGCGACACACTGGCTGCGTGAGCGTCTCAGCTGCGTGGCGTGTCCGTTTTTATTTCGGCTCCCATATTTAACAGGTTGGAGTTTGCACACTGAGACACGCGTCTCAGGCGCGCTCGAGCCACGCGGAAAACGCGTGCATGCTAGAAATAGAACCGACGCGTGTTCCAGCAACGGGAGTGTTCAGAACAGCGGAGTTTGTATGGACCGAAGTGCATGTCTGAGCTTGTGTTTTGTTGCTTTGACACTGTGGAAAATACAATAATAGAAACAAAATGTATTAGCATTTTTACCCGTTATTATCAATCTAAATTAATCTCGTTTTTAATTTAACTTAATTTCGTTTTTCTTTATTTAAATTTCATTTTTCTTTATTTAAATTTCGTTTTTTCTTTATTTAAATTTCGTTTTTGTTTATATAAATTTCGTTTTTTCTTTATTTAAATTTCGTTTTTTCTTTATTTAAATTTCGTTTTTCTTTATTTAAATCTACCCTTACTGTGCCAATTTGTTAGTCAGAAGAATATTAGACTACCTTAAAAGTATTGCTTAATTTAACAGACCTGTGTGTGTGCGTTTTATATCACTAGTGCAGTGACCGTTCTCGGAGCATAAGCCCTGCCCGCGTGAGGTGCGCCGCTTCCCGCTCGCGCTGTTCTGACTGTAGTTTACTAAAAGTTTATTAATTCTGAATGTGTCGCGTCTCGCGTGTCCATCTATATTGCACCAAATGCGACACTGCACTGCCTTGTGAAGTCGATTGGATGAACGGTTCTCGAAATAATAAAAATGCAAACGGACATACAGACACAGATTCCTGCCTTTATTAGAGAGAAAAATATGTTCAGCCCCTCTCTCCGAAGAGTCGATGTTCATTACTACCGAAGCTTCGAAGCTCAAAAAATGGTATTCGGACCAGCCCTAAACTTTTTTCCTCTTACAAGGCTATTCCTGAATTCAGTATTATTCTGGGGGCCGGATGGAAATCTCTGGCGGGCCGGATTTGGCCCGCGGGCCGCCAGTTGACGTTGCATGCTTTAGGGAATGCTAATGGAATTTCTATCACAATAATTTTGCAGCCGGTCCAAAGAAGATTATACACAAATCTGCTGAGAATCAAATAAGATCCTATTGGATAAACTGAAACTACAATTTCCAGTTTATTTTTTCTGCTTATCTAGTTGGATTGCTTATCTGCTTATCTTGTTTGACCCCTTTAGAATTGCTTCCAAATAATTCAAGTCGTTTTATTAGCGTTTCTTATAACTTGTTGATATGTGTTCAGTGTAAGAGTATTTTATTTTGCTTTTTAGCTTTGGTTTAATGTAAAATGAAGTATTAATGCAAAGCTTGGATATTATTACATTGTTTGAAGTAATATACACCACCGTTCAAAAGTCTGGGGTCGGTGAGAATTTTTAATGTTTTTGAAAAAAGTCTCTTATGTTCACCAAGGCTGCATTTATTTGATAAAAAATTGCAGAAAAAAAGTAATATTGCAAAATATTATTACAATTTTAAAGAACAAGTTTTCTATTTTAATATATTTTAAAATGCAGTTAATTCCTGTGATGGCAAAGCTGAATTTTCAACAGCCTTTACTCCAGTCACATTTCTTATTATCAATTTTGAAAACAAGTGTGCTACTTAATATTTTTGTGGAAAAAATCTTTTAGGATTTTTTAATGAATAGAAAGTTCAAAAGAACATAATTTATTTGAAATCCATTTAATGCATCCTTGCTGAATAAAATGATTAATTTCTTTAAAAAAAAGTTAGAATAAATGGCTTCATGAATTGGTCCTTAGTCCATGATGTGGCCCTTAGTTAGCTCGACACGTGGATTGGGAGGGTTTATAGAATCAGACTGGGTTACTTTGCAAAGACAATAAGCAATAACCAAACGCTCTTCCAGATGAAGGTTTTTCTTCCAGCCTGAATATACAAACTCTCAGGAGCTTCAGTTTTCATATCATTGAGTGTGTTTGAAAGAGAATTAGTTCTGAATCTTTTATGCTTCTCCAAAGGACTTTATTTATTTTATGCCTATAGCAATAAGACACAAACTTTCCTATTCGGTCTGTCATGCCAATCATTTTTCTTGGGCCTATGCAGTTTATAGGGTCTAGTAATATAGAATTAACATTATAAACTTTGCATCTAATGCAAAATCAGGTTTGAGAACCATTGAGATTAATTATGACTTTTATTATTTGTTCTGTATACTGCTGACTTTTGCTTCTTGGTGAGATCTTTCACAACTTTAAATACTTTCTTGCTGTTGTTGTTGCTGATGCAACCTTTGGTCTCTTTGCATTGATCTTCAATTCACTTTTCTTTGGCTTCTTTCATGCTCTTCTTGATGTTCCTGTTGTCCTCTTTGTATTTATTTGAGCCATCAATCCCATTTCTTTCTTTCTTGAGCTGACGCCTTGTGTCACAATGCTGAAGTATCTTATCAGTGACCCAGAGCAATATTTTGCCAGTGTTGCAGTTGCTTCCCACCAATGAAGGCTTGGAAACTCTGTGCGACTTCTAGATCATTAAGTCATTCAAGGTCAAACTTATTTCAGGGATTTTGCTGCCTCTTGGTTTTCTTGAGACATGCGCAGAAGTTCATCGTGACTAAGTCATGGTTGCTTCCAATGTCTGCCCCTGAAAAGGTGTGGGTGCTTTCTTGCTTTATTCTGCTCTTGAAACATTGTGGGATCATGATGTAACCAATCTGATTGTGGTAGATTACATTAGGTGCATGCCATGTCCTTTTACATGAGTTCTTTCGGTTTCCCAGTGTGTTTGCCAGTATAAGGTTGTCATAGGTGGCAAACTCCAATAGCTTTTCTCCCCTGGGGTTGCAAGCTGGTGCCTTTTCAGTCTGACTGTGCATCAATGCCCACCTTGGTACCCCAGTCATCTTGAATGATTATAATTTCTTTCTCTGGAGTCTTGTCGATGGTATTTTGCACCTGGTTGTAGAACTCTTCTATGTCTTCCTCGCTGTAATCCGAGATGGGTCTATAGGCTTAGATGATCGTAATGTTGAAAGGTGTTGCACTGAGATGGATGGTAATAAGCCTTCCTGAGATTGGTTGACAGCCTACAGTTTTCTTGCTGTCCTTATGTACAAGGAAACCAACATGGTTCATGTGTCTGTCAGATTCTCCACTGGTGGCCTTCATCTGTTGGCATTTCTCTGAAGTCTTTCCATCTAGTTTCGCAGAGAACTAAGATATGCCAGAAGTACTGTTCTATCTCATGAATAAGTTCTGCATAAGTTCTCTTGCAACGTAAGGACATTTCATGTGGCTATGGTGAAGATGTTTCTACCATAAAGACTTGTACTTTGGTCACCAGTAGGAGCAATAGCATGGTCCTTGTTTTCCTGGGGCAATGACCGATCCGATATGGCATTTGGAGAGCTGTTTATCATCATTTGTGTGTCTTGGGCTAAGAGTAAAACCTGGCATTGCCTATCCTTCTACAGACCCTGTGGATGGCTGTGACTCCTTAGGAGCCTTACCACGCCCTTCACTTACCACAAGTGTTGCAACATTGGCTTCATGACCATTGGGTTCATATTGACCTCTTGCACTCCCTATGCTGATGTTGTCTTCACGTGCTGGGATAGGCTAATCCCAAACTCACAGAGGGTTTTCAACCCGTTGGCTACCCTCACAAGGTATAGCCTGTCTACTGAGATGGTTAACCAGCCACTACACATGCTATAGCTTCTTGGAGCCACAAGGATTCGGCAAGCCCCCCCACCACAGGTACTATCTCAACTTTGACATCCCATACACCCCAAACTTGATTTTTTGCATTAAACACCAAGTTTCACATTTTAATATTTTATATGTGACACAGTTAATACTTATTTGTCCAAATTATGCCTATTTACTGGTGCTGCATTTGTCGGACATGAAAGGCAGAAATATTCAATGAAAGTCCCTTTTTCTTGAAAAAGAATTACACTGTTTGCCTTCCGTAGACATTCACCCTTCCCATCTGATATTAAGACTATGTACCTCAGGCCCTTGGTCATCTGATTCCAATGTGAGATTTGCTAGAAAAGACCACGAACACTGTATGACGCGACACTAGCCTTGTGTGAGTAAGTGGCATTGAATTACGTTATGTAATAGTTGGACCCTGGAGTCATGCAGGAATATGGTTCAGAAGATGAACAGTTGAACTTCACACCTAAATTTACACATCTGATTCTACTACTGAACTAAATAGGCTTAAGTTGTTGTAATATATATCATATATACTGTATATATATATATATATATACAGGGAGTGCAGAATTATTAGGCAAGTTGATTTTCTGATCATATTTTTTTTCCAAGCACATTTTACCAATTCCAATCCACATCAATCTTAATAACTACTATTAATATTGTTTTTAATCATTTATAAGTGATATATAATTGTTCATGAAGGCTGGAAATGAAAAATGCCTTATATTCAGGTGTGCAGAATTATTAGGCAGGTTTTCTTTTACAGGCAAAATGAGCCAAAAAAGAGATTTAACTCTGACTGAAAAGTCAAAAATTATTAAATATTCATGAGAAGGACGCAATACTAATGCAATACTAGAAATTGCAAAGTTAAAGCATGACCAAGGGAAAGCAAAATGCTCATTGGGTCAGCGGGGTCATACAAAAACAAGTGGAGAAGAAAAGACACATGTTAACTGCAAAATAATTAAGAATTAAGTGTGAAACCATCAGGAACCCTTTAGTCTCCAGCGCCACCATTTTCACCAACTGCAGCCTACCTGGAGTCTCCAGAAGTGCAAGGTGTCAGGATCTCAGAGACTTGGGTTAGGTAAAGAAACCTAATAAATGACCCGCTCTTAATAAGAATCACAAGCTGAAGTGTTATAAAATACATGAAGACTGAGTTTTTATAGGCCTTATAGACAGACGGCTTGAGAATGACTCCTGAAGGACCAGCACCACATCCTCTTGTACCACTGTTTGAAGAATTTATCTTCCAGAATCTGGCAGTAAGTTTTGGAAGATCATTTTTAGTCCATCTCTGCAAGACAGACATTTCAGGAAATAGATAGACTAAAAGTGAACTCCCACATCTTACTGCCAGATTTTGGAAGATAAATTCTTCAAACAGTGGTACAAGAGGATGTGGTGCTGGTCCTTCAGGAGTCATTCTCAAGCAGTCTGTCTATAAGGCCTATAAAAACTTAGTCTTCATGTATTTTATAACACCAGCTTGTGATTCTTATTAAGAGCGGGTCATTTTTAGGTTTCTTTACCTAACACAAGTCTCTGAGATCCTGACACCTTGCACTTCTGGAGACTCCAGGTAGGTTGCAGTTCTGGAAAATGGTGGCGCTGGAGACTAAAGGGTTCCTGATGGTTTCACACTTAATTCTTCACCTTAATTCTTAATTATTTTGCAGTTAACACGTCTTTTCTTTTCCACTTGTTTTTGTATGACCCCGCTGACCCAATGAGCATTTTGCTGTCCCTTGGTCATGCTTTAACTTTGCAATTTCTAGTATTGCATTAGTATTGCGTCCTTCTCATAAGCATTTAATAATTTTTGACTTTTCAGTCTTGAGTTAAATCTTTATTTTTGGCTCATTTTGCCTGTAAAAGAAAACCTGCCTAATAATTCTGCACACCTGAATATGAGGCATTTTTCATTTCCATCCTTCATGAACAATTATATATCACTTATAAATGATTAAAAACAATATTAATAGTAGTTATTAAGATTGATGTGGATTGGAATTGGTAAAATGTGCTTGGAAAAAAAATATGATCAGAAAATCAACTTGCCTAATAATTCTGCACTCCCTGTATATATATATATATATATAACAACAATTTAGTTCAGTAGTAGAATCTGATGTGTACATTTAGGTGTGAAGTTCAATTGCTTGAGTTTGCGTCTCTCACTGGAAGCAGACATCAATTAGATAGGGAGCCAGTGGGGAGCTCACTGTAGTAGGAGGCAACTTTAATGAAAATTGAACACCACTTGAACTAACTTGGCAGACTGCCGCTCTCGCTCTGCATGCCGGCCTCATTATTTACCCATTAGCAAACTCTCTGTCCAAACCTTTATATAGCAGGCAAACACTTGCTACTTTATCATGACTCCACATCAATTTGAATAAACAGAGTTTAGTCTTCTCAGCCTATCTTTACAGCTGGCATTTCTCATTATGACAAAATGACATTTAAATTCACGCAGGAAGCAAAACATTGTGTTGTCAATTAACAAAAAGTTAGGACTAAAAGCCCATTCACATTAAAGACCCATTCACACCAAGGACGATAACTATAATGATAATGATAAAGACATAGTTCTAAAAATCATTTTACATAGCCTTGGTAAGTATGAGACTTTCAAAAACAATATAAAATGTATATAAATAATGTTTTATGGTCCTGACTTTTTGACTGTCGCTTATCTATATTATGTAATTTACAGAGAAGTAATTGTATCATGTCATGCGAGATATTCCCAGTGTCTTTTTTTTTTGTTTTTGCTATCATATGGCATCAGTTGCTGAAAGTCCTGACAATCGCAAGCTCGTTTGTCAAAACCTATTAAATCCCAATTACTGAAGTATTCATGCCCTGTGTGGTTTGTGCCAAACAGAAATATGAAGAGAAGTCTGGTGGCCTGTAGTTCAACATTATCGTGTTACAATAGGCAGCATCATGGCTATGGGATATTAAAAAGAGATCAGGCTGAAAGGACTGCTCCATTGTCTTCTAGAAGAGGTATGTTTTGTGGGGGAGGAATCACAGATAATGAGGTCAATGGTTTTGGGTTGGAGTGGGTGGAGTCACAGCAACTGGTGCCAATCAAACATGCACATCATTTACTCGCCCACATGTCATCCTATCCCTGTTATTTTCTTCTCTTTTTTTTGAGATTTGAAAAGAGAAGGAATGTCCAAGGCACTTGTTTCAAATAAAACACAAGTAAAAATGTGATTTTTTTTAAATTTTTATATATTCAAAAATTTGGGGTTGGTAAGATTTTATGTATTTGAAGTTTTTTTTCTCTCTCTCTCACTCTCTCTCTCTTCTTAAACATTTATAACTATTTTCAGTTTTGAAAACAGTTGTGCTGCTTAACATTTTTTGTGGAAACCGTGTTACTTTTTTCCAGGATTCTTTGATGAATAGAACATTTTTTGCAACATTATAAATGTCACTTTTGATCAATTTAATACGTCCTTGTTGAATAAAAGTATTTGTTCTGCAAACGTTTATATCTACATTTATATTTATATTGTGTGGGATGATTAAATGCATTTAAAAAAATAAATAAATAAAAAAAGTGTGATTAGTCAGCCCCATCAAAGGAGAAGATTATCAGTGAATAATGTCTTAAAATTCAGTTTGTTCTTCACACAAAGTGCATTCTTAAAAATATTGCACACAAGTTATATGGTTTGACTTTGTATGATACGATACTTTTATGCAGTTCTTTTGGAGTTCAACAATATAAATGACCGATATGAAATATGAAAGTGAGTAAATGATGAACTATCCCTTTAACTCCACAAGTTCCCCCAGCCTCTCTTTAAACATGGAATATCATCCTTTCTGCCACACGCCTATACCTCACAAGGGGAGACATGCTAAAAATAAACGTCTGGTGTGAGGGTGGAGTTCAGCGAGTGTTTTTTGACTCCTGGGCGGCAGAGAACATTGTGAGACATGGACAGGAAGAGACAACTTCCTAATGTTTCAAGTAGGACGTAAAGTTTGTTCTTGCATTAGATGTAGAGGGAAAAAACAGTGTGAAACTGTGACAGTGAGGTTAGGAAATATCTACCACACCACACATGCCCTCCAATGTCAGAATGATTCATGTAGAGCGAGTACAACATTGACTCTGTGTGTCTGTGGTTTATGAGGACACACATTTGTGTAATGACATGGGTATTACACTGTTATTACAATGTAAAAGTGGTTTATGATGACATTTCCTGAGTCTTCGTAATTAAAATGGCTTTAAAACATACTAAACAATGTTTTATTAAAAATATAAAAATGCAGAATGTTTTCTGCCATGGAATACAAAAATAAAAAAGTAATTGTGACTTTATCTCACACTTGCGAGTTTATATCTCGCCACTCTGACTTTGGAATTGTGAGTTATAAACTTGCAATACTGAAATTAAATCTTACAATTTTTACTTTGTTTCTTGGAATTCTGAGTTTACATCTCACAATTTTGTTTTATTGTTTCTGTCATAGAATAAAAAAAGTTTAAATCTCAGTGATGATAGGACATTTCTACCCCACCACATGCCCTTTAATGTCAGAATGATTCTTGCAGAGTGAGTGCAAGAAAGTATGTGTTTGTGTATGAAATTCTAACTTTTTTTTCTCAAAATTGTGAGTTTATTCCTTCTTTTTTATTCCCCCCCCTGGGGGAAATACGCTTCTATAATGTGTGGGATGTGGAAGTAGGAAAAAAAAAAAACATCTACCTAGAGGATCCTCTGCTGGAAGCACAGCCCTCCCCTTCTCTCTCTCTTTCTCTCTCTCTCTCTCTCTCTCTCACAGTCTTTCTCAGCTGGCTCTGCTCTCTCTCAGTCTTGCGCTGTGACTGTGTGCGCTGAGCTTTACAGAGAGACACAGAGAGAGAGAGAGAGAGAGCAACAGAAGTGTGCCTAGGGCTTCACCAAGCTTTAGTTGAGTTTAGTCTCAGCCAAGTTTCTATTTAAAAGTCAGAGAGGAAGAGCGCACAACATCTAGGAGATAAACAACCACAGGAACAGAACAAGCACACTTTGAAAGTGAAACAGTGAGTGGAGTGGACACTCATGGTCATCACCTAACGCTGTGGCTGCTTCACCAGGAGAGATGTGATCTTTGTGTGGTTCACATGCGCTGACTTATTCAACACACAGACACACCTGCTCCATCCTCAGGTGACGTTCCGAAGGACTGGATTGCTGAAACAACACAGTGTTTACCAGAGGCCACTGGACTGCACACAGCCAGGGAAGAACATGGACTACCTGTGGGGGATTGTACTGCTGCTGTGGGCTCTCGGGGTGCCGGAGAGAGGAACCGACGCACAGAGGAGCAAGAACAACATACCCCGGCTCAAACTCTCGTATAAAGGTCAGTCACCTCCAGCTGTTGGGATTCTGGAAAGGAGAGATATCAAAAATCAGTCAGAATGATTAAGTAGAGCAGATCTTATAGGCTTGTTAAAGTTTGATAGGTTCAGTCTGTGTTGTAGATGCTTTCTTGTCTAGAGTTGGCATACGGTTCTGGATGCTTCTGGTGGATATTTCATTGATATGATTCACATGGTTTAATTATGCATGGTGGGTAATTTAGAAAGATGAAAACGAGCTGGATTTCAAACTGACAGTATACATATGGATTTTTATGGTTAAGTTTTGCATTCATATTTAATAGCTAAAATATTAGATTTGTGGTATTGAAAGTAATATGGTGTTTTGTGTTTGGCTGGTGCTAAAGGGATGAAATTATAGATTGAATTAGCGCAACCAGATGATTCATTATGATACTTTTTTTTTTTTTTTAATGATTAAAGTGGTAAAAAAGTAGTATTTAAGAAACATTGGCATTTGCTTTTCTTTTCTTTTTTTTATTTTGTAACATTTAACCTTAAGTGCATCTGCACAATAGTTATTTAAGGTAATACATCTACCTGGTCTGACCCTTAAATATTATTTTTGTTGGTATAACCTAAATCAGTAATATTAAAAAATATATTTGACTTGATCAAATCCAGTTATCTTAGCTGTTCCTACATAAATTACATTTTCTAGGTTACCGGAAAAACCTTTTTTAATCTATAGATTATATTATATATATATCCATATATAGCAGTATGTTAGAAGGAAGGGTTTAACTATAGTATGTAAGCATTTAGGATTAATTCTGCAAGACGCATATTATGTATGGCACGATATTCTGCTATTAATTTGAGTTTCATGCACAGATTAAATCAGGGCTTGTGTAGTTGAGTGTGTGTGTTTGCAGAGCCTGTGGGCTGAATGCGTTTGTCTGGATGCACAGGTGGGAATGTTTAAACTGCTGGCATTCATTGTTTCTCTGAAACACCTACAATTCATATGCCAAAAATACAAGAGCCCAAACTCTTTTTAAAATTTATATCCGGCACATTTTGAATCTAACTTATTAATATTAGTCAATCGTAAATGATCTATCACAGTGGCTTTGCTTCAGTACCCAACACAATACCATAATTGTAATTCATAATTTATTATTTGAACCTTGCTTAGTTTTGTTCACAGTTCATTTGTTCATTCAGACTATCTATGCTGGCATCTAATGTGATTAGCTTCAAGTGATACCAAATTTGTACCATAATATCGTAGAAATTAATTGGATATGCAGTTTTTAATGTCAACAACAGATATAGGAAATGTATCTCCTCTTTTAGAAGCCTATTTATTTTGCTATGAGAACTATTTATGATGTTGCATTTTATTATTTCAATGCAGTTTTGTTTGACAGTGTGTCCCTATCAGAACAGACTTGCCCATTTTTGGGTCGTGACCCACTGCTTGAGAACCACTGATCATTCATATTCTTCTCTACGTGTAAATGTACTGTACTTTCCTTCACTTTTTGTTGCTCAGTTAGAGTAAATTGTTTATAAGATTCTCAGTGTTTTGAGGGAGTGTGTTATTATAATTGCAGACATAATACGCAAGGTGTTTTTAACGGTGCGGTTTTGTTAAAACATTACAACTCTTCCCGTCCGATTGGTGTTCATGATGAAGTGAGCTGTCATGAGTGAATTCACAGTAAGAGTGTTTAAATGAAAGAGCTCGTTCCACCCTCCCTCTGTAATTAGAAAGAGACACAGAGAGAGAGAGAGGTTTAACAGTCAGGGCAGATGGCTGTATGAAAGTGAGCCATTTCTCTCTCTGCCAGCTTTCTAATTGCACTGACAGCTCCTCATTAGCTGGCTGGTGGAAGCTGAGCTCTATATGAACCTCGGTGTGTGACTGTCAGGCGACAGATCGAGCACGCACACAGGCACAAACACACAGGGGGGCTTCTTAAGTACCCAGAGCTCTCATCTGCCCGAACACAGATGCACACACACGTCTGGAACTGTTCGCCGTATCAAACACTGACACCTACAGGCATGCACACACTGTTTGTGTGGAAAACGATGAAGAAAGAGACAAAGAGAGATGGAGAGAGGGAATGTGTATGTGTTTGTGCTTTTGCACTCAGTGTGCGCGTGCGTTTGCGATGTATGCAGGCTGATCTGAGCAAACACGACTTGGTGAAATGCCAAGATTGATTCTGATATCCACCAGCACCGGAGCAAGCTTGCACACCTGTGAACATTTGTCAGCACAGTCTGGCTGATTCATCTTTTGCTGATTTCTCATCAATTAAAATGCATGTGGGTTTGTGGAAGTAATTGCCTTTACTTAATTTAGAGACTGCACATTCTGCAGTTTTTTGTATTTTTTTTTGAATTAGTTATTAAAACAAAACAAGAATGTATTGTTTTTGTATTTTTTAAAGATGAGTTGTGTAATTTCACAATTGGCACTATTGTCACCAAGTGGAATTGTAAAAATATTATTTTATTTTATTTATTTTATTTGTGACCCTGTCATGAGTCGCACGGGTATATTTGTAGCAATAGCCAGCAATACAATGTATGGGTCAAAATTATCGGATTTTTCTTTTATGCCAAAAATCATTAGGATATAAAGTAAAGATCATGTTCCATGAAGATATTTTGTAAATTTCCTACCATAAAAATATCAAAAATGTATTTTTGTGAGTGGATATGCAGTGCTAAGGACTTCATTTGGACAACTTTAAAGGAGATTTTCTCAATATTTAGATTTTTTTGCACCCTCAGATACCAGATTTTCCAAATATTGTTCTATCCTAACAAACCATACATCAATGGAAAGCTTATTTATTCATCTTTCAGATGATGTATAAATCACAATTTCAAAAAATTGACCCTTATGACTGGTTTTGTGGTCCAGGGCCACATTTTATTTTTTTATTTTTTTTTTATTTTATTTTATTTTTTTTATTTTTTTTTATTTTATTTTATTTTATTTTATTTTATTTTATTTTATTTTATTTTATTTTATTTTATTTTATTTTATTTTATTTTATTTTATTTTATTTTATTTTATTTTATTTTATTTTATTTTATTTTATTTTATTTTATTTTATTTTATTTTATTTTGCTTTATTTGTATAAAGACATACTGGTTTTCATACTATGATTTACTATACTCTAACCTTCACAGAAAGTTGTTTACATTATCAGATTATGCTAAACATGATTACATGATTTACTGAATTAAATGCATTTTAGATATTGATATTTTTTTATGCGTTTTAATATATTTGTGAGAATATTTTCAAAAAGTAACCATCACACATAAGTACAATCAAACCTGTACACAAACGTGTGTGTGTGTGTGTGTGTGTGTGTGTGTGTGTGTGGGGTGGGGGGTGGGGGGTGGGGGGGAAGCCACCAATGAGGAAGTCCTGACTGAGCTCTGGTGTTCCTCACAAGGGTGGTATCAGCGTCCCTTCTGAGCCGAAAGTTCCCAGAGCAGGTTAACAATAACACCTTCACATAAAAGTGAAGTGGTGTGGAAAGACATAAAGAACACGAGAATATATGTGGCTGCATGTTGTCTCGAATAAGTGGTGCAGCTTGTACAAAAACAAGAGATTGGCTACTTTAGTTTGAGCATGTGTGTATGTGCAAATTTGTGTGATGGAATAATGTTTTTGGTGTAAAGCTATCCCATTCCAAAGTGAATTTTTTAAGACGGCTATAATCTCATGAAGGAATGAGAGAAGTTTTATTTCACTTTAATTAAGCTTTTAATTCACAAACACGTCCAAGAATCTGGTGTTGGGTTGCGTTTGCAGCATGTGAACTCTGTATCCTCTTCAGAAATAAAGCCACAGCATTAGAGCGCACACACCTAAAACAATACTCCGCCAAATTCCTGTGAAATGGAAAACATTTATGCCGTAATACAGTTTTTCCCCTTGGAAAGCAAAAAGACATGATGCAAATTGGATTAGATTTGATTTTAGGCATTTGATTGCTTCGAAATGATCTTTGGACCCTGTGGAAAGGGTTCAAATGATCACATACACAAATAATCAGAACTCCAGATTTGATTAGAAGGACATGCATGCTGTGATGAATGGAAAAAGGTGAGTGTGGATAGCACTCATGTTTCATTTGCCCACATACAAACACACACACACACACACACATATGTGCCCTGCAGAGCAGAGAGTGCAGGCAGTATGTAGGGTAGGGAAGTTTATTTTTATCAGCCTCAGATGGGACCGTTCCTCTGCCTCCACCTGCCCTCCCCTCATTGCTCGTGCTCTCAGATGTTTTTCCACAACAATAGATGGAGGGAAAGAGACAGAGAGATGGTCTCAGTGATTTGATAGAGGATGAGACTAGCACTTCTCCTGTTTGTGTGCTGTTTAAACTGGTGAGGTTCAGATTAGCAGCATGTCTAAAGCCACTTCCTCCTGTGTGACTGCGTGCTGGTGCTGTAGATTACCCACAATGCCAGGCAGGGGCACCGTATGTTCTGGAATCTCAAACACAAAACATGGCCTGTTTTTGTCCTGACTCAGCTAAGTTATGATAAACTACCATTGAAAAATTTGCAGTTGGTAAGATTTTTAAAATGTTTTTTGAAAGAAAACTCACATGCTCACCAAGGCTACATTTATTTGATAAATGTGTAAATTAATAGTGTTAAAAAACAGTAACATTATGACATATTATTACAATTTTAAATAGCTGTTTTCTATTTGAATATATTTTAAAATGTAATTTATTCCTGTGATGACAAAGCTGAATTTTCAGCATCATTACTCCAGTCTTCAGTGTCACATGATCCTTCAGAAATCATTCTAAACACAGTTGTGCTGGTTAGTATTGTTGTTGAATATTTTTGTGGTATTTTTTCAGGATTATTTTGATTAATAGAAAGTTCAAAAGAACCGCATTTTTTAAATCTTATGCAACATTATAATGTCTTTAATGTCACCTTTTAACCTTTTAATCAAGGTTATTGATTATCAATATATATTGATACACAAATTACTCAATACTATATCTGCAGAGTCCTTATAGACTTTACCATTTATTAGTTCATGAACAAACCTACACTTTATTTTCTGAAATGTTTCCATAGCATCAATAGTCTAGTGATTCCAGTGATTTGATTCCTAAAGTTTTACATTTGATCCCCACAATCTTGAATATTTGGTTACATCCTTGTAGACTGAAACTGTTTGAATTTCCTTGTCTTTGTCTCTGTCAGCTCAAAGCCTTGATTCTGAGAACCTGTTCCTCAGGGTGTTCTCAGGTAATCTTTAATAGATAAATAACTCTGGGCTAAATGATGATTACAGCTCATGCGGTATTAATTCACACAGCAACTGTCACTGTAGCTGAATCTGAGCAAAAACCTGCTAAAAATAAAAAACTCAGGCTCATTGCCTCTACCTACCAACTTTTAATCCTTTTCACACAAATTATGTTTGCAGGGACAGATTATCGATTAATAAAGATTTATTTTTGTGCTATATTATGACCACAAACATTTTACCATAGTGCATGATTTGTAAACTAAAACATTTTGACATTTGCATTGTCATGTTCATGTTCTATTTCTGTTGGGTATTTTCCCGTTTGCCTGCATGTTTGAGTTCTCATTATTCTCCTTGGTTACTGATTGATTGGTTATTCTGTTCAGCTGTGCCTGATTAGCTCCCTTTGTTTTCCTCTCTTGTATTTATTCCCTGAGTTTCAGTCTGTTTCTTTGACTGTTCTCATTTATACAAATGGCTGTATATACAGATTCTCCAGAGTTTTCCTTTAGCCGCGTTTCCACCACAGGAACTAGGAACTAGGAACTTTGGGGTGGTACTTGGTGTGTTTCAACCACAGGAACCAGGGTCTAAATGAAGTTCCGGGTAAAAAATTCCCTCTCAGAAAGTCCCTGCTCACGAGGTAGTACTTTTTCAAAGTTCCAGAATTTTCAGGGGTGGGACTTGGGCACTGAACATGCTGATTTGTTGAGTTCACGCAGCATTTTGATTGGTTGACTCCATGCAGCATTTTTTTTTCAACCATCGCTTTTAAAAGTCTGTTGCGGTGTGTGCTGTAAGAGTTGTTTGCTATTCGAATCAACAATGGAGTTGGACTGACGATGAGGTTCAGGCTTTATTAAGCTTATATGCGGAGGACGAAATCCAGCGAGAACTGGAAATTCACGCGCAGTCCTATGTCACCAGACTATCTTCACAGTACTTTAGACCCGTATGGAAATGCAGCTAGCAATAGGTCTGGGGGAAAAAAGTTCCAAGGACAAATTGTTCTAGGTAATTTCGGCGGAAACGCGGCTTTTGTGTTATATTAAAATACTGTTGTCATCGCATTCCTGTCGTTGTGCGATCGAAAGCACAATGGGCACGCGAGCATTGGAACTGACCTTGGAGCAGTGTAAGAAGGTCACTGTAACACAGATCGTAAGTATGGGAAGGAGGAGGCGGGAACCGGCGAACGTTCAACAAAACTTTAATTCAAAATAAATACAAAATGAAAGTAATGCCGGCAGACCCTCGCGGACGTCTGCCGGCCACACAAACATAATAAAACATAAAATAAAGTCCAGGCCTGGTCCTTTCTCGTCCTTCACTGTCGTCGCTCCTCCTTTTATGCTCCTGGAGCTCCTCCGTGAGAGACTCAAGGCCGGCTCTCGCCCGCCCTGCTCGCCACAGTCACTTGGTCTGATGAGTCCCATTTTCATTTACATAACGTTGATGGCGTGGATGGATACCTGTGCGCCGTTCACCAGAGGAAGTTATGCCGCCAGGATGGGCAATGTTCTGCTGGGAAACCCTGGGTCTGGCCATTCATGCTGAATGTAAATTTGACACGTGCCACCTACCTAAACATTGTTCCAGACCAGGTACACCCCCTTCATGACAATGGTGTTTCCTGGTGGAAGTGGCCTCTTTCAGTCGTATAATACACCCTGCCACACTACACACATTGTTCTGGAATGGTTTGAGGAACATGATGAGTTCATGGTGTTCACAAATTCCCCAGATTCCCAAGGTAATGAACCTCCAAATTCCCCAGATCTAAATCCAATCCATCTGTGGGATGTTCTGGACCAACAAGTTCGGTCCACGGTGACTCTACCTCACGACCTAAAGGACTTGAAGGATATGCTGCTACGTCTTGGTGCCAGATATCACAGGACACCTCAGGGGTCTTGTTGAATCCATGCCTCGGTCAGCGCTGTTTTGGCAGCACGTGGAGGACAAACAACATATTAGGCAGACGGTCATAATGTTTTAGCTCTTCTTCTTCTTTCGTAGTTAACTTGCTCACACAAAGCACTCTGGTGCGAGTCACGATAAAGGAGCTCAAAGACTTGTAGAAGCGAGTTAAAATGGCATGGTTGCTTCAGAAAATGAAGCAAGTTTATCTCAAGTTTGCTTTTGTAACACTATTGGTTAGTGTATGGTTTAGCATAGGTGCTATGTTATTTTCAAACAGGATAGAGCAGTAACCTTTTTAGCACCACTTGCCAAACATTTCATTTCAACATTTCAAGTCTTTGCCATCTCTCTCTCTCTCACTCGCTCTCTCTGTATGTGCGTGTAATGTACATTACTGATTAAAAAAAGACTTTTTCACGTTTTTACTAGGCAGTTAGATAATAAATCTCATGTTCACATTTTGCGCAAGATCAGGTTTTATTACTTGGTTGGAAACTTCATGTTCTCAGATGGCATTTGATTACCAAGCCCAAGTAAATGCACTTCTCACACCTTGACCTGATCACACGCTCACAAAGACATGCACACTGAGCAGAATGATGTACTAATTACATGATGTTCTACCTTTGGAATCTGATTTATGTGTTTGTTAATGCCCTGGCAACTGTCTGGATCATAGCAAAGGTGCCAATAAATAAACATTACATCATGCTTTGTTTTCCCCTGTTTGCCTGATTAAAAACTTGTGTGAAGATGATTGATTTATTGTTTCGATAATGACACGGAAAGAACACAAAGCCATGCTGTTTCAAAACGATCACACAAACACAGTTTTGTACACACACACTTTTTGTTCAAATGTAATGCTTTTCAAAAGCTTCCCATTTACAATAATCAAGTGCACAGTTAATTTCCTCTTCAAAAGTGAATGTTTGCGATTGTTGATGTAGCCATTTTGAGTTTTTAGAGAATATTTGTGTGTTCTTGCTGAATGTGTATGTGTGTCTGTTTTAATTAGACCTCTTCCCTGCATAAGTGCATTACGCAAGAAGACACTTGACAATCCGATGAGACTGCCAGTGCCAGTTGATGTTCCACACTCATGTGAAACAACCAAATGCACACAGTCACTCGTTTACACCTGCGGAAGAAGTGATCGTAAAACACAATAGAAGAGGAAGGAGAGAGTATGACGGCAACATAATTCAACAGGTGTTTCATACAGCTCAAAGGAAATGCTCATTGAACTTTATGCTCTTTATTTCCTCACAGTAAGAGAAATAAAAGGGTCCTAATTTGGTTGCAAAATGCATTGCTTTGAACTGTAGAGGCTTATCTTCAATTATATGGAAATAAAATAATAAATATATATATATATAAAATATTGACTTATAATAAGCCGATATATTGTAATGTTACAATCTATTGATTTCATTTTTTTTTTTTTTTTTTTTTAAAGAGCAAAACCATGCGTTTCACTTTGTTTATTGGTTTTGCCAATTTGCTAATGCTTTCACCTATGAATTATAGTGCTCTGTTTAACACATTTTACCATGTTTAAAGGAATAGTTCACCCCAAAATGAAAATTCTGTCATCAGTTGCTCACCCTCATGTTGTTCCAAATCCGTAAGTCTTTCATTCATCAAGTGAAGATATTTTTAATGGAATCTGAGAGATTTCTGTCCTTCCATTGAAAGTTTATTCACCCAAAACATCTTTATTTGTATTCTGAAGATGTCCGAAAGTCTTGTGGGTTTGGAACGACATGAGCGTGAGTAACTGATGAAAGAGTTTTCATTTTTTTTGGATGAATTAACCCTGAACACAGAGACAGTGAAAAAAGTGTCAGATTTTATGTCAGAGTTTTCGGTTAATGGAAGCATTATAGCTTTATGAACAATTTGTATTTTAAGAGATGCTGTTTTGTCTTAGAAAAAGCCTGTGTATGTGCATGAATGCACATTGAAGTGATGGTGAGATGAATTCCTGGTGTTTCAAGTGTGTCTGAGTGTGTAAAAGGCATTCTGAGTGTTTTTTAGTCATGGTGCCAAATGGAAACACCACAGGCCCTCCAAAATGAGTTCTCCAAACCCAAGTGAGAGTTTCACTGTCATTCTCTCTTTCTCCTCTTGTCTTGCTGACCTCTTTTAAGTCATCTCAATCCTAATTTTAACCTCTCATCAACCTGTTCTTCTCTTCTCCTCTGTGGCACTCCACAGGTCTTGTCTTTCCATTCTCACACTCTCCTCTTTCACTCTTTCCTCTCTCCTGTTACTCCTGTTTTTCCCCTTTGGCCCTTTGAAAAACTCTCTGTCACACTGAATTCTGAAAAACGTTTTTCGCTTTCCTTAATTATTTCATTCACTCGTTTATTGAGCGCATAACGGTTAAATAGTGTGTGTGTGTGTGTGTGTGTGTGTGTGTGTCTCTGGCAAACCCTACATTTTAGATAAACCCAAAAAATGTTCTTTTTTTGGTCCCCATGAGGAAAACGGCTTATATCTCTAGCCCCTTACCCTAACCCTTCCCATCAAAACTACAGTAAGTGCTTAACCTGAACCCTTACCCTAAACCTACCCTTTACCCAATTATAACCTTATCTCTAAAACCAAGTCTTGACCCTCAAACAGGCCTTTAAAGGGAAAAATGTCCTCACTTTACTCTCTTGGTCCTCACTCCGATGCTGTCACTCCGACACTGCCATATTTCTCAGCTGCTATTAATGTCTCTCCGGAGAGCAATTTAAATGTGACGGCAGGGAAAATCTTACTTCCCTTAAGGACAAATACTATAATTATAGCTTGCTGTTCATTAAAGAAACAGTTCTCCCACCAATAGAAATTCTGCCATCATTTACTCACCCTCATGTCATGGTATGACTTTCTTCTGTGGAATATATAAGGCGATGTTAGGCAGCGTGTTCACAGTGGGTTTTTTTTTTTCGTACAGTGCACATATAGCATGACAAAAGTGCTCTCAAGTCCTCCATAAAGGATGTAAAAATACCATAAAAGTGTTCCATACAACTCATGCACTAAATTATCATGTTAATTCTGTTCTGTATAGTCTTACACTTTTACTGCTTGATTGTTCATGGTGTTTATTAAATATTATTTGATCATCTTTCTGCACCACATATCTTTGTTGGACTCTTCACAGCTACCCGTGACAATGTTCCCAGATTTCTGAGGCAATATGATAGATTTGTTTGAGGAACAGGCCAAAATTGTCAGTCATTATTCACTGAACTCACAGTACCCCACTGTACCCCACAGTTATCATCTCTGCATGCACATTTTCAAATGAATGAATGTAAAGATAACAATTTTTATTCTGTCTCTCACACAAAGCTCTATTGCATGTCTTCAGAAGACTTGATACTTTAGTGTGGTATTTTTATTGTGCTTTCTTTTGGCTTGACAGCCAATGAGTGAAGTTTGGAACACAATGGTGAGTAAATGAAGACAAAATTGTCATTTTTGGATGAACTATTCCTATAATAAAGAAAGAAATGAAATAAGAAATCCCTATCAAATGTGTCCCATCAATATTTTGAAGCTACTTGAAACTAATTTTTACAGATTGCTCATGTTTTTTATGGCTTGGCTTCATTCAGTTACTTGCTCTGTAGAGAAAAATCTACATGAAGAACAAAAGCAAAATCTACAAGCAAATATCTATGTGTATCCATGAGCACCGCCAGCTTTCCCAGCTGTATTTTAGCCAAAACCACAAGTCACACGTCTCACACACACTAGAGCAGAGCTGCCATCCCTGCTGAGCTGTTCGCTGTCAGTGCCAATGTCCGTCTTTTAGTCTTCCCATCAGCCTTATAACTCTCAAATGAAGATTACAAACATCAGGTTTTTGCATATTATTGACCATATTTTAAAGCTCCGCATATGTGTGGTCATTTTTCTTTCAGCGTTTGCTTTTGAAGTTTGTTGGAGACCATTTCTCATATGTACAGTAAATCTTATTTACTATGTTCACTTTTTCCCTACAGAAATGTTGGAATCCAACAACCTGCTTACTTTCAATGGACTGGCCAACAGCTCTGCCTATCACACCTTTTTATTGGATGAGGAGAGAGGTCGGCTTTTTGTGGGGGCAAAAGACCATGTGCTGTCCTTCAACTTGGTGGACATCAATATGGACCAGCAACTGGTAAGAAGATGGGAATTGCTATTAAACCAATTTTGGTGATCAGCATTGCACATGGGACATCGTTCAAATTAAACTAATGTAGATTTGCTAGTTGTAGGGATGTGCAAAGCATACTTCAAACTTGACTGCCTGGTAAGTTGTCTAAACTAATTTGTTACTTGGTCTTAGGGAAGCCATGCATAATTAGTCTGGTTTAGGGTCACATCCATAAGGGACTAGTCAAACAGAGACTGAAAACCAAAACATTGCTCACACAAAGTTTTGAAGTCTGAGAGTTATTGTCTTGTGGGTTATTATTAGAGATGGTGAATTTGTTACAGAAACTGTGTTTTGACAGAATTTAGAGTTTACGCAATTTTGCTGTAAGTTGCTGATTGTGTAACGGTTAGTATGTTAAAGCTGTCAGCACTCTAAACCCTCTCAAGGATGTTGTATCTCTCAAAATCCATCTGTTTTAAACCACCACTGCTAATAAATTAAAGCTAAAATACTTCATATAAAGTTCAAGTTTTATGTAAAATAGCTGTACTAGTCTCTCTGTCTCTCTGTCTTCCTCTTGTTCTCTCTCTCTCTGCCTTATACATACAAATGAACACATCAGCACACAGGGGGATCTGTTTCTAGTGAAAAGAGTATGAATATTTCAGAGTAAAGCTGTCATACTGATCACATAGAGTCTGGCTGAGAGCTGCTATCCATTCACCTGGATAAATAATAAACATAGCGAAGTACAGACGAACGGTGCCAGGGCAAAACCGCAGCCCACTTTAGCTTATATGTAACTTTATAAACATAACCTTCACAGAATAAAGGTAATATAAATGTTGCCATATGAGGAAATACAGGATATGTAAGTTGTCCTGAAAAAAATTACTTTAGTTAGATGGCTTAGTTATATTGTAAGGAACAGTTCACACAAGACATGTTGTTGCATTAAAGGATTAGTTCACTTCAGAATTAAAATTTCCTGATAATTTACTCACCCCCATGTCATTCAAGATGTTCATGTCTTTCTTTCTTAAAACATTCCAGGATTTTTCTCCATATAGTGGATTTCAGTGGGGTACAATGGTTTGAAGGTCCAAATTGCAGTTTCAGTGCAGCTTCAAAGGGCTCTACACCATCCCAGCTGAGGAATAAGGGTCTTGTCTAGCAAAATGCCCTGTCATTTTCTAAAAGAATAAAAATGTATATACTTTTTAACCACAAATGCTTGTCTTAGATGCGCTGCTCTGCGATCCACCACACATAATGTAATCATGTTGGAAAGGTCACATGTGATGTAGGCGAAAGTGCAAAGTGAATGTACAAAGATTAAGTCAAACTCCCTTTACAAAAAAAAAAAAAGGTAAAACAAAGATGTTGGATGATTTTGAAGTTGGAGGAAAAAATTAGATGGAGTTTTTCACCCTATTGCCATACGTGTGACCTTTCCAACATAATTACGTAATGCGTGGCGCATCGCAGAGCAGTGCAAGATGGGAATTTGTGGTTAAAAATTATTTATTTACATTCTGAGTTATTTACACTGTTAAAGAGTTGGATTTTCATGCTAAACATGGCCAAAGTTTCAAAACACGAGTTGGACGTATGACCATCTGTGCCAAAAATACTCTTCCGATTCCTCACAAACTTTGCTCGAGAAAGATTTGTCACTTTGTTTTTAGACCACGAAATCAACAATGTCACCAAAGAAGTGTGTTTTTGGTTGTGAGGGAAAGATAACCTTGCTTCCCAAAGAACCCAGCGTTAAGTGGAGCTGAGAGATTTGTGCTCATGCATTAAATTGATGCTATAACTATCAAAATAAGGATACTATAACTATCAAAATAAGGATAAAGTCATGTCTGATAGTTGCAATCACTTTTTTATTGGTGAAGATGAATGGAGAATATCTCGTGTTTTTCTGTGGCTGCTCGAGCTCACAGGATCGGCGCTTATGCCCAGTTCAACACTGGATTTACAGATCGTTTGAAACTGAAAGATGGAACTGTGTGAACCCCCCCTAATTTCTTTTTTACTGAAGAAAGACATAAACATCTTGGGAAATTATTGGGAAATTTTACTTCTGAAGTCAACTAAGTAATACCAGAAATCTTTGACCTTGTGGGAACTATTTTTTTTCTTTATATAAGGATAACAGCTTATAAATCAAGTAAATTATGTTTTTTGAAAAATGTGTGAGAAAAATGTTTTGTGTGAGGGCTGTGTTTAGGGGTTGGGGTAGGATAGGTATAAGGGAAAGAATATACAGTGTGTACAGTATAAAAATCCTTATGTCCATGGAAAATCCCCATAAAACATGTAAACACAACGTGTGTGTGTGTGCGTGCTTGTTTATGTGATTTATGAGGACATAAATTTGTATAATGACATGGGTATAAGACTTGTATTACAACGTAAACATGGTTCATGCGGACACTTCCTGAGTCATTAAAATGGCTTAAAAACATACTAAACAGTGTTTTATTGTAAAAATGTAAAATGCAGAAAATGTTTTGTTACTGGCAGGTTTTGTGGTTGGGCTAGTGTAGGGCGATAGAATATATAGTTTGTACAGCATAAAAATCGTTATGTCTATGGAATGTCCTCATAATTATAGGTGCACCAATATGAGTGTGTGTGTAAATTGAATATCAGACTGTATGATGGAGAAAAATTTCCATGACCACTGAAAGAGGATCTGAATGTGGTTACCATAATAGAGATGTTCCCATTTGGTTATTTGTCCCACTCTAAAACAAAAAAGTGGGTCGAAAAATTCAGTTATTGTCAGGAACAGTGACATCGGGGTCTAATGAGGGCAACATGTACCGCTACCAAAGAAAACTTTCTTCCTCCAGACAAACTTCCAAATCGTGAATATTCAGTATTGTACAGTACTCTCTCTCTCTTTGTCTCCCTTAGAAACACAGACACACAATTTCACTCAGAGCTTATCTGATCAGGATGCAGTTTCACACGTTCACAGCCATCAGACAGGAGCTATATTACAGCACACTCAACTCTCTCCCACAGGGAGAATGTACAGTAACGCGCTGTGACAGCAGTCCCAAAGAAACCTTGTTTTTCCCACTCATGCTATTCCATTACTCTTTTCACTGAAGGCCTCTCACACCATTCCTTGGATTTACACATCTGGATTTTTTTTTTTTTTTTGAATTTTATTCATAAGGATGCATTAAATTGATCAAAAGTGACAGTAAATACTTACGTCTGTTATGAATACATTCTATTTCAAATAAATGCTGTTCTTTTGAACTTTCTGTTCATCAAAGAGTCCTGAAAAAAAATCACATTTTTTATTGAGCAGCACAACTGTTTTCAACATTGATAATAATAATGTATCTTCAGCACCAAATCAGCTTATTAGGGTACGTTTACACAACAACGATATGCTTAAAACTGAGAAGTTTTTCCTTTGAGTTTTCTGCGTACAGACGACACCATTGTCAAAACAATCCCCATTCACACGGATCTGCGAAAATGACTAAAATGTTGTATTCTTCTGCCAGGACAGATGGTGATGAAGCACTACAGATACAGATGCATATGTAATGCGCATGTGCATGACATCATCGTTTCAACGGATTCGCGTTTTTGTTGTTTACACAGAGACCGTTTTCAAAAACTTGCACTTTGAAACCCGTTTTCAAAAGCTTGCGTTTTCAGGCACCCAAAACACCGTTGTAGTGTTAATGAACAGACAAACGCATAAAAGTTTTATGTTTTAAGTTTAAAACGGTGTCGTGTAAAAACGGCATATTAGAATGATTTCTGTAGGATCATGTGACACTGAAGACTGGAGTAATGATGCTGAAAATTCAGCTTTGCCATCACAGGAATAAATTATATTTTAAAATATTTTCACATAGAAATCAATTATTTCAATTTCTATTAATTTTCCACAATATTACTATTTTTACTGTATTTTTTGATCAAATAAATGCAGCCTTGATAAGCATAAGAGATTTAAAAAAAAAAACTAAATAAAAAATTACCAAACCCAAACTTTTGATAATACGGAAGAGGATTAGGGCCAAGCAATAATAAAAAAAAATAATCTCGAGATTAAAGTTGTTAAATTTCGAGAAAAAAGTCGAAATAAAATGTTGAGAATAAACTTGTTAAATTACGAGAAAAAGGTCGAGATAAAATGTTGAGAATAAACTCGTTAAATTACGAGAAAAAACTCATTAATTTCAAGAAAAAAGTCGAGATAAAATGTTGAGAATAAACTCGTTAAATTACGAGAAAAATAGTTGTTAAATTTCGAGAAAAAAGTCAAGATAAAATGTTAAGAATAAACTCATTAAATTACGAGAAAAAATTTGTTAAATTACGAATTTGTTCTCATAATTTAGCGACTTTTTCACGTAATTTAATGACTTTATTCTCAACATTTTATCTCGACTTTTTTCTCGAAATTTAACGAGTTTTTTTCTCATAATTTAACGAATTTGTTCTCATAATCTAACGACTTTTTTCTCGTAATTTAATGACTTTATTCTCAACATTTTATCTCGACTTTTTTCTCGAAATTTAACGAGTTTTTTCTCGTAATTTAATGAGTTTATTTTCAACATTTTATCTCGACTTTTTCTTGAAATTTAACGAGTTTTTTCTCATAATTTAATGAGTTTATTCTCAACATTTTATTTCGAAATTTAACGAGTTTTTTCTCGAAATTTAACAACTTTAATCTCGAGATGGTTTTATTTTTTTATTATTGCTTGGCCCTAATCCTCTTCCGTATGATAGTGTATGTTCATCTGAAGGCATTTCTCTTCATCAGCCCTGTAATATTCCTGGCCCTCCAGTAAAGTAGGTGAAACTGCATATTTAGAGGCCTACAGTGTAATTGCTTTGATATAAAAGTATTCTCAGTAAAGGTTGAATCTCATTGCCATCTTCTGAGATGCTCTGAAGTTTCCTGTGTTGAAAATCATGTGGAATATTTTTGTATGATCTACTGAATAATAGCCTCTCATATATGAGTAACAATAATAATTGTTGACCACTGTTGCATTTAATAATATATTTTTTGTAATGTCCCCTTTTTTAATTACGATACATGTTGAGAAATAAAGTGTGAAATAAATTATGTTATATAATTATATAAACATATATAATTGCATTTCAAATACTTTGTGAAGATTGCTAAATTTGATCCAAAATGGTGGCATCAGTAAACAGTGACTTTGATGTGAAGTGTATGACTTTGGCATGCTGGAGGATTCAAATTGTAAATATTTTCCTGCTAAACTTGTTGCTATGCTACATTTCAGTGAGTGAACTGCTGCTGTATGTAATTTTAACCCATTTTTAGTGGATGTAGTATTTATTAGCTTTAAACGAGTAGGTTGCTACTGTAGGTCTCTGAGGTTTAATAGACAACCAGAGCATAGAAAAAGAAGAAAAAAGAGATAGAATATGAGTATACAACCAGTATTTCCTAAATAAATCAAAATAAAATATTCTTTCCCCTTTAACTTTCTGTCTCTTTCTCTCTCTGTCTGACTGGTAGATATCTTGGCCTTCTTCACCTTCTCGACGAGATGAATGCAAGTGGGCTGGGAAGGACGTCCAGGTAAGTGCTTTTCGCTTTATTTTTTTTTCCCATCCTCTTTCTTCTGTCCTCTCTGCAACTCTGAGATCTGTCGGATAGACTTCACCAATGCACTGAATTGCTTGTTTGTCTGTACCATTCCACTTCTCTCTGGTTCATCTCTCATATATCTCACTTTGTAGTAAATTTTTTACTGTATGTGTGATATATAAACTCAACAAGATGAGACTAAATGATTACATAAAACTCTAGTTTTGAATAAAACTATTATCTGTCATAATGTTTTAAAAGGGCCGTATTATGTACAAGAATTTTTCACTTTAATCTTTGTCAATGCTTCTTTTACCAAAAACAGTAGTAATGATAATTTCCCACCCTCCCTCTGACCTTTAGAATGAAATAGCCTGTTTTTGCTTATGTCCTTTTTTCTGTCATGTTTGTAAATTACCGCTTTTATCATTAGGGCCATCTGAATAATAGACGATATGTAAATGTGGGCAGTCATATTTTAATTTATATTTAATTCAATTTATGAACAACTCGCTTTCAATGGAGCGTTGTATTGTGAACATTATAGTACATTTACTATTTAAAAGTTTGGGATCAGTAAGACCCCCAGCAAGTACTTTTTTAAAGAAATTAATACTTTTATTCAGCAAGAATGCATTAAATTGATCAAAAGTGACAGTAAAGATTTATATTTCAAATAAATGCTGTTCATTTGAACTTTCTATTCATCAAGGAATCCTAAATATATATATATATATATATATATATATATATATATATATATATATATATATATATATATATATATATATATATATATATATATATCAGTGTTTCCACAAAAATAATAAGCAGCACAACTGTTTTCAAAATTCATAATAATATGAAATGTTTCTTGAGCACCAAATCAACATACTGCGTTAGAATGATTTCTGAAGGATCATGTGACACTGAAGACTGGAGTAATGATGCAGAAAATTCAGCTTTGCTATCACAGGAATAAATTACATTTTTTTTTTTACTGTATTTTTAGTGAAATAAATACAACCTTGGTGAGAATAAGAGACTTACCAACCCCATCCCTATTATACATTATGTCTACATATTGTACATCACATTTCAAAAGAGTAAAATAACATTTTCCATTATGTTTTTTATTGAAAGTAAATGAAATTGAGATAGATCCAAAAACAAGACATGATAGGTTTGCTTTTGACAGGAACTGCTTGTTCTGAAAAGGTAAAGCTGAGCTTGTCTGTCATCCGTCTTTTTCCTTCACAAACACAGTTAAAAGTTTCTCCCACAAGATCAGCTCAGCAGATGTCAATGAAATAATGAATAAAAAAAACAAATCACTGAATTGTGGGACAACGGTGTGTAAACACTTTCCAGGCATAGCTGCCATTTGCTCTCATAAATTCCAATACAGATCCTGCCCGAGGCTCTTTCCTTTAACATATAGAGCCATAGAAAGCGTCCCTCGGCCCGGTTAGCATCATAAAGAAACCATAAGGTTGGTTGGTTCTCAATGGCTCTTATTTGAATTGCAATAACATGCATTGTGTGAGATTTTGATGTAAACATGGTCTTGATGAATAGCGGGGTACTCACTGAAAGATGGCTTTTATGTGAAGAGAGGGGTGCCGGTGAAAAGAGACAGATTGACTGAGACTTGGTCTTCTCAAAGAGAGGTTGACTCAAGCTTGTTTGAAGTGAAGTGGGACAATGTCAATTTAGGGTCCTTTTGAGGGACGATGAAGGCAGAAAACTGCTGGTTATGTTGAAGGATCTCAAACGCAATTTGTAAGAAACAAAAAAAAGAGTGAGATCAATGCCCATGAGACACAGTCTTCACAAAAACACCCATTTATGCTGACAGCGGTGCTGCATGTTAGGTTAAATTGTTAGTTTTAAATGCATCTGTGGACTCTGAAATAAATAATTTATTTATTTTATTTCCATTACTTTAGATTACAGATAGGGTTTGGTCGAAACCATGTTCATGGACAAAGCAACCTTTTAAAGTCTTTTTTTTTTTTTTCAGTAGCAAGATCACAAACTGATTTCCCATTGGTTATTGTGCAATTTCACTATCAAACAGGGTGCATGGAAATAACAAACCACTATAAAAAAGGTAAACCAGCAACATTTTGATAGAAGAACTTAAATTTGAATTAAAACCATGTGTTTTTGTCCTGATGAAGGCCTGTGTGCTGAAACATGTCAGTTTAAAAAAGTTTTTAATTAAGTTTTTTTTTTTTTTTTCGGAAATTAGCCTACAAATGAGCAGTGTTGGGGGGTAACACATTACAGGTAATGTGAGTTACGTAAATAGATTACTTTTAAGTAACTAGTAAAGTAACTTACAAAATATCTGAGTTACTTTTTCAAATAAGTAATTCAAGTTACTTTGTTTTTCCCATTTATTGACTGACACCTCTCCTGTCCCCATGTTGAGGGAAATCGTAAGTGCCGAGGCGTTGTGTGCGCTCTGTGAATATGGTTATTGTAGTTCTTGTGAACATATATTTACTCATTTTCTTCTTCTCCTGCGTCCTATTCTTCTGTATTCCAGAATGGCTTGTTAATAGCCTTGTTTGAGCTGCGCCCTCTACTGTACAGTCATGAAATTGTATTTCCTTCAGCCTGAGGCTTATTCATTTCACTTTTGGTGTGAAAGGGTCTTTACATTTGCCAAAAATAGAACTTTTTGGTTGTTATAAAAACAAACAACCCAGCCCAGATGAGAAAAAGTAACGCAAAAGTAATGTAATTCTTTACTTTCCATAAAAAGTAACTAAAGCAATTAGTTACTTTTTTAGGCAGTAACGCAATATTATAATGCTTTTTTAATTTCCCCAACACTGCAAATGAGTTTGGTTAGGAGATTGTAGAATTACTTTTTTGTTTGTTTCATTTATATACAGATTTAGTTTCAGCTATTACAAAAGCCAGATCTTTGAGTCAAGTATTATATGTTGTCATACATTTCTGTAAACCTTTTCCACATCAGATGAGTCACTTCAGTCCGTTCCAGATGAGGCTTGCTCAGACACGTGGCTTTAACACAACTGAGGAGCTTCTGAACACACGCACACACATTTCCATAGGCAAAATCCCAGCTCAGATGCTACAGTGAATCTGACAAACACAAACACATACGTACACACACACTATCCCTGAGAGTATAGGCCACTGGGGAGCTCTGGACGCCCATAACAGGATTTCCCTGCAAATGCACTAAACACCCTGCTGAAAAACAACTCCAGCTGTTGTAATATTTTCCTTTTAATAAAGCGCTTTGTGGGAGTGTGATGGTCAGCTGTGCCGCTGTGTGTGGAATTCTGCTGCATGTGTGAGAGAGCAGGATTTTGACGCATACAGAAATGACATTTGACACAATCAATAGAGGAATTATGCAGTATTATAGAACTACAAATTATTGGGTCATTCCACAGATGACAGTGTAATAAACTCATATGGTCATGCAACATAAACTTATGCGTGGGCCATATAAAAAAGGTGATAATTTGAAGGTAATTATTAGTGGATGTAAGTCAGTTCCCCTCAAGTTCACACAGGTGTCATAGCAGAATAATGACAGGTTTAGGTCACCTCATTAACTATGTTCCACTAACTATGTTGAAAACCAGAAAGTACACAAATACTCTATCCATTTTCATTACTGTTAAAAAGTTTTTTTTATATATATGTTTTGAAGTCTTAATTTCACAAAGGTTGTTGATTAAAAAAAAATACTGCAAAAAAAGGTAATATTATGAATTTATGAAATATAACTGCTGCTTAGTAAAAAAAAAAAAAAAAACGAAAAAAAAACTTGATATTTCAGGATTTTTCAAAAGAATTTATTTGAAAAATATGTATTTTTTGTAAAAATATGAGTGTCACTTTTGATTAATTTAACAAATAAAAGTATTGATTTGTTTTGTTGTTGTTGATATTGTTTTTTTAATTACTGACCCCAATCTTTTGAATGTAGTCAAACTTATTTGCTATTTTGCACTTTGTTCAGACGTTAAGTGTACCCTTAAGTGTCCAAATACTTTCTAGTGTGTGTGGGGGTGTGTGTGTGTGTGTGTGTGTGTGTTGGGCAGTTGTGTGGTCCTGGTAATCCCTATATTATGGGGACCAAATGTCCCCACAAGTAATACCAGTAAATTTTTGGTCCCCACAAGCTTATAAATCATACAGAATTATCTTTTTTTGAAAATCTAAAATAGCAGACAGTTTTCTGTGATGGGGTAGTAGGGTTAGTTTAGGGCGGAGGTCGGCAACCCGCGGCTCTTTAGCGCCCCCCTAGTGGCTCCCTGGAGCTTTTTCAAAAATGTATTAAAATGGAAAAAATATATATTTTTTGTTTTCATATGGTTTATGTAGGAGGACAAACATGACACAAACATTCTTAACGTTTTTCAATGCTGTAAAAATGTGTATAATAAATATTAAATTTCAACATTTCTGTCAACGAAGATTTGCGTCATAGCCATCGACGTCACTTTCCCGCCGAAAGCGCGCTCCCTCAGCTGGACCGATTGGCAAAAGAACCTGCTGCGTGACTGGATTTAATAGAGGAAACTGCGAAAACGCGAGTAAAAACAAACGAATTACACTAAAGGTTGGACTCGAAAGTGTTTCTTACAACTTGTCAAATAAACCTAATCCATGGATATTGACATGTAGCCAGGAGTCGTGTTTCCTGACATTTATATGTGCCTGATTTGACGCCGAGGAAATACATAAAGCAAATCTGCCTGTGAATATTTTATATAACTACAATATAGGTAACTTAGGTTTAAATCCGCGTAATTACTTAACGTTATATCAATGTTATATATATCGTCATATTGTCCATCCCTAAAACATATAGTTTTATAGTATAGTTTTTGTCAGTGTTTATTTTAAAACGCACAATTATGCAGAATATAAGATGGAAAATATTTAATAGATGATTTGTCAACATAATATATAACAATACAATATATATGGAATGATTTTACCTCAAAATCCAACAATTTGACACAAAATGATAACTGCAAATCCATGTTTCTCTGCTGGAGTCCAGCTCTTTCTGTGAATTGCACCGATCCATTTGCTTCTTTTTTCTGTAGCTTTCAGCAGTTTTTAAATATATACCTCGGGAATACCTCATTATGTATTTGTAGCCTACTTAGTCATTTTGATAGTAGGCTAATATAGCTAATATACACTTACAGCCTGTGTTGCCTTCATATAAGGCTTATATAAGGCTTTTAATTTTTTGCGGCTCCAGACAGATTTGTTTTTTGTTTTTTTGGTCCAATATGGCTCTTTGAACATTTTGGGTTGCCGACCCCTGGTTTAGGGGGATAGAATATACAGTTTGTACAATATAAAAACCATTATGTCTATGGAAAGTTCCCATAAAACATGGAAACCCAACGTGTGTGTGTCCGTGTGTGTGTAGGTGATAAGCTGTCTGTGTCTGTTGCCATTTGTTGACACAGATGGGATGCGTTTATTTATCTGAGAACGCAGTGACGACTGTGAATCAAGACATGCCGATACACCATGGGTTTAGTTTGCTTTTCTCTCTGTCAAGTTCAAGGTGTTGTTTTGGAAGTTCCTGTTGGTCAAACATTGGCTTGTTTTCTGATCATAAATTCAGTAAATGTTGACTCGTTCTCTCTCTCTGCAGAAGGAGTGCTCTAACTTCATAAAGGTTCTGCAGCCGTTTAATCAGACGCACTTGTATGTGTGTGGAACAGGAGCCTTCCATCCCGTCTGTGCTTATGTGGAAGTGGGCAAACGCCCGGAGGTGAACACATCACATCAGTTATTCTTTCAGTTTTTTGGCTATTCTATTCTGTCACATTATTATCTCATTTTTGATTATTTAGAGGTCACAGATCATAAAATGAATCATAAAGTTTCTCCTCCCTGTTACCGAGTCACCGAGTAGCCTTCTTCAAGAAGTGTTTAAGGGTGAAATGTAAGGGACATTTGATGAATGTTTCATTGTGGATTTGCATGAGATTGATTATGTGCTTGTTTCTACCCAGGACAACATCTTTCGGCTAGGGTCATCAAACTTTGAAAATGGCCGTGGAAAGAGTCCCTATGACCCCAAACTGCTGACTGCTTCCATGCTGATCGGTGAGTGTGTGAGGAAATGTGATGCTGAAGTGACAGATGCTGAAAATGAACAATTGATAATATAAATTTAGTGTAATTCAGCCGGTCACATCTGTGACCAAAATTTAATATGAAAGGTCTTAAAAGGGTTGTTGATGTATTTTATTTAAACTATAAATTGGAATCATACGTTTTCTTGACTTTTAACATGGGTGGTGTACTAAATAGTCACATGACTAGGTCCATTGCCCCTCTGAAAGATGTTTGTGTCAGATATCCATAAAATGAAGCAAGTAATAGGTTATTACATAAATATATCAATGGTCAAATTTAAGACCAGTGGAAAAACACTGAAACACTGATGTTGGTATCTGACTCATTCAATAATATAATTATTTATTTTACTATATTTCTTCACTCTGAACTTATTTCATCATTTTGTGTTCATTTGTATTATTTCTAAAAAATAATAATACATATTTTTATAAATTCCTCTAAATTATATATAAAGTCAATATCACTATATATTATTAGAATATTATAACAATATATTAAAAAAAATATTTTTATATAAATTATTATTTTATTTTAGCGGGGTCCATGTATTAAACCACACTGGAAAATCTGGGATTCAAAATCTAATTTAAATCTGGAAATAGTTTCATGACTGAAAAAAAAGTAAATAATAATACCTATAATAACTGAAATTCATATATCATTTTCATCTCAACCTGTCACTCAAATTATGTTGATAATATAATTATTTGGAGAGAAAGAGAGAACATGTTTTTCTTCTCAATAGCAGTTTTGTTATGCTTCAATGAGCTGGTTTATTTAGCACTCTGAGAAATTAATTAAACTATAAACAGAACATAAAGAAGATTTGGTTAGTTAGTGAAAATGATTATAGGTCTCTTTCTGTCTCTTTCTCTCTCTCTGTGTGTGTGCGTATTTGGTGTGTGGCAGTGCATAATCCAGCGCATGTTTTGCTCTGGTTCATGTGTTCTGGATGGAAACTCAACACCCTTGATTAATGGTCTCTCTTCAAGATGACCGGTGCAGACTGTTCCTCTGGTTTTGTGCTCTACCTGCAGAGCGTTTTACTGTTAAATCTCTCGTCTCAGATTAAAGGTCACTTATGATACAGACACACACAAACAGTCCCATTCTCTCATGCCATCCCTGTGCGTGAAATTGCCTGCGAGTGTTGACTGTCACACCTCTTTGAATCCTCACCTGAGCCGTTATTAAAGTTTACAAAAACTGAGATTGAACTAGATCCTCTCTTCCCCTGATATATATTTTTTCCATCCTCGTTGAACTCACATTAACCATCCTGAATATGAGTTTTAATTTGCGTGTTTGATCATCAGATGGGGAACTGTATGCTGGGACATCAGCGGACTTCATGGGCCGGGACTTTGCCATTTTCCGAACTTTAGGCAAGCACCATCCAATCAGAACAGAGCAGCACGACTCCAGATGGCTCAACGGTGAGACATTTAAAAAACAACAATACATTAACACACAGTACTCATGGCTTTTTTTATATATTTAAAATTAATGCAAGTAAATCAGTATACTTGATACTCATGCACTACTGTTCAAAATTTTTTAAAATATTTTTGAAATGTTTCCTATGCTCACCAAGGTTACATTTATTTGAAAAATACAGAAAAAATAGCAATATTACAATTTAAACTGTTTTCTCTTTTAATATATTTTCAAATGTCATTTACTCCTGTGATATCAAAGCTGAATCAGCATCATTACTCCAGACTTCAGTATCATATGATACTTCGGAAATCATTCTAATATGCTGATTTGCTGCTCAAGAAGCATTTTTTGTTATTATCAATGTTGAAAACAGTTGTGCTGCTTAATATTTTTGTGGAAACCATAAAGCAATTTTTTTCAGGATTCTTTGATTAATAGAAAGTTCAAAAGAACAGCATCTGTTTGAAATAGAAATCTTTTGTAACATTATACATGTCTATACTGTCACTTTTGATCAATTTAATGCATCTTTGCTGAATAAAAGCATTAATTTATTTCAGTTAAAAAAAATCGTACTATTTTGAACAGCATTTTTATATGTATAATGTAATTGTACATTAGACATATAAAACCTGTATTATATATATATATATATATATATATATATATATATATATATATGCTATACATATAAAAATATATATAAATATACAGTGTGTATATATATATATATATATATATATATATATATATATATATATGTATACACACACAGTGTTATATTTTGTATATATATGTCTGTGTGTGTGTGTGTTTGTTTTGACCTTAATTGAAAGCAAAAAAGTGTGAAAGTCTTAAAGTAAAAAAAAAAAAAATAATAAAAATAAAAAATAAAATAAGGCAGTAAAGAGGTAATTGTGTTTGTATGTATGTATGTCTCATAATTGTGACTTTATATCTCATCTCCAGCTTCCATGAAATTGAATTACATAAAAACATAAACATACAAACTTTAAAGGCATAAACATAAAAACTTTAAAGGAATGGTTACTAGGAAATATAAACTTTATACAGGACATATAATTTTGTTGCAACATCTTGATAAAAATAATATTTTATGGTCATGTTTTGCATGAACTACCCACACAAATGTGCAGTTATATGTGTGAGAGAGAAAGAGAGAATTCTTTAACCAAAAAATCTGGATTTTTAATCTGAAAAAACAAAAACAAAGTTATCAATGTCATCACCTCACAGCTTGTGTGCTAACATGTATGTGTGAATTAGGATTATATACTAAATAGCCTAATTTCCTCATACTTCTTTTTGTCAACTACTGAATTAAAGAGTAAACAAATGCCTTTGCCTCCAGTGAACATGTTTTGCATCATACTGTGTGGCATATGTGTGGCAGAACCTGATTTCACCAAGTGCAGCATGTTCCAGGATCAACATCTGTGTTGATCCTGGAACAACATTCCAATCAACCAGTCAGATTTGAGTGACAAGTTTACATTTTATGTCAAGTTTAGGCTTACAACAAGGGTTAGGTGCTTCTCTTCCTTATTGGTCCACGCTAGTTTTGGGTAAATTATTTGTTTGTTGTCCATCCAGATCCTAGGTTTGTCAGCGTGCATCTCATCCCAGAGAGTGACAACCCTGAAGATGACAAGATCTATCTGTTCTTTAGAGAGAACGCCATTGATGGGGAGCAAATCAGCAAAGCCACACATGCCAGAATCGGACAGCTATGCAAGGTACAAAGACTCCTCGCACACCCCATATACATGACTCCACTGGCTGATCCGCACACATCTAAACTCATTTTATAGCTCAGAAGACTGGAATTATCAGTTATGTTTCAACTTTATCCCAGATGCAACCTAGGCTCATTGGAAAATCGTGCCTCTTCCTAAATTTTTTTTTGCAAAACTCCAAAAAGATTCCTTTACATACAAGTGACAATTGAAATATTAACAAGATTTCATATCATGAGATTTCTCTTTGCTAAGCTGCATACACACAAACCTTTGCTCCATTCCTCTCCTTCTCATGGTGGCGAGACAGGTAGGAGAATGGCCAGAGCCAGTGTTTTTGCATTAGGCTTCACCTCTGCTGTTTTGCGGCCTTGCTCTCACCCCCCACCGTGAAACTTAAGAGATGCCTAAAATGTCACAGGAGCCATCAGGCAAGAGAACAAAGACTCCTCTGTGGAGAAAATGTGAGACTTTGGCAGACTCGTTCAGCTCAAGTGCGAGTCTACAGCTTGAAGCGGTAGAAAGGTGTTCTCAATTACAGCTTGCTCGGTATTCCGGTATGACTGGAATCCTCCCTTCACTGGTGCAGACAATTGTCTCATTATGCAGAGTGTATGTTTAGTTTATGCAATGCATTTTCCAGCCCTGCTAATTAGAGCTGATCAATCCAGACTGTTTATATTGCTCATGCGTTTCACATGCCGACTGCCAGGTTTTGGTGTAAAATGTGTGAGTAAATACACATGCTCACACCTCTTTCAAATGATCAGTATCAATAATAATCTGTGCAATGGATGATTTTTTTGAGAGTTATGTTGAATTGCATCTACTTTAAATCGGTCATAGATTAAGAAATCTAATTTTTCTTGATATTATGACATATAAGATGTCATGGCACAATAAAAACACTGCAAGTTTCTGAGCTCAAAATTTCCTTGTCGGTTTAATAGCAGCTTTTTTTTTTTCAACAAAGTTGCCAAAATGACTCTATTATGTAATAGAAATTAATACATCAGCACAAGGCTGGCTGTTTTTTTTAATTATCTGAATGTCTCAGTAGAATGCTGTAATCAACACTTTCCACAATTAGTTGATCTCGGCAGCTGTAATAGTAAAATGTTGTAAAAAGTGTTGAAAAGTGTTGAAAAGTATCTTAAATGAGACACTAAATTTCTAAATGATGACAGTTTTTGATGTAAAAATCTTGCATTATAAGTGCATTATAAGTGCACCTCAAGAAACATGATAAAATATGAAATAAATGATAGGTTACATTTTATTTCGACAGTCCACTTTAGACATTCTACTATATAACTATAGTAACTTTTCAAAAACATGTCAACTAGGTCTCATTAATTTGCTACTACATGTCCTCTAACTCTCTTTTAGTATTAGTAGACTGGTGGAGCATAAATACACTAAAGACTGGTAGTTGACATGTAGTTGCAAAGTTACTAATAGTTAGTAGAATGTCAAAGTGGACTATCAAAAAAGGTGTTACCAAATGATACCTCACATTGAATTATCTCTAAACACAAGTAGTAAGTTTCAACTTCAGTTGAAATTTGAATTAAATTGGCATTGCCCCACAAGAATTTACAGAATTTTAGTTCAAAGAAATTTAACAGGTAATGGTATTCTAAGAAATCTACACTAGTTTATAAATCTTTAAAGGTGCCCTCGAATGAAAAATTGAATTTATCTTGGCATAGTTAAATAACAAGAGTTCAGTACACGGAAATGACATACAGTGAGTCTCAAACTCCATTGTTTCCTCCTTCTTATATAAATCTCATTTGTTTAAAAGACCTCCGAAGAACAGGCGAATCTCAACATAACACCGACTGTTACGTAACAGTCGGGGTGTACGCCCCCAATATTTGCATATGCCAGCCCACGTTTCCAATATTATAAAAGGCATTACACAAGGGCAGCCAGTATTAACGTCTGGATGTGCACAACCAAATCATCAGACTAGGTAAGCAAGCAAGAACAATAGCGAAAAATGGCAGATGGAGCAATAATAACTGACATGATCCATGATAACATGATATTTTTAGTGATATTTGTAAACTGTCTTTCTAAATGTTTCATTAGCATGTTGCTAATGTACTGTTAAATGTGGTTAAAGTTACCATCGGTTATTACTGTATTCACGGAGACAAGAGGGCCGTCGCTATTTTCATTTTTAAACACTTGCAGTCTGTATAATGCATAAACACAAATTCATTCTTTATAAATCTCTCCAACAGAGTAGCATTAGCTGTTAGCCACGGAGCACTATCAAACTCATTCAAAATCAGAAGTAAACAATATAACAGTATACAATACTCACATAATCCGACGCATGCATGCCGCATGCATGACGAACACTTTGTAAGATCCATTTTGAGGGTTATATTAGCTGTGTAAACTTTGTTAAGCTCTGTGGGTGGAGAGCACGGGATTTAAAGGGGCCGCAGCATAAAATCGGCGCGTTTATAATGATGCCCCAAAATAGGCAGTTAAAAAAATTAATTAAAAAAAAATCTATGGGGTATTTTGAGCTGAAACTTCACAGACACATTCATGGGACACCTTAGACTTATATTACATCTTTTAAAAACATAATCTAGGGCACCTTTAAGGCTTAAATGTTCAAATGCAGTTGTCAAGTTATAATTCAGAGTTTGTATTAACAAACTTTATTTTTTATTGGTAAAACTTACACTTATTGGGATTATAGGAATTTCTTTGAATTTTCTTTAAATTTGAATTTCAGAACTAGTTCAGTTTTGCATGGACAAGCAACACTCAACATATAACTCTGAAAATGTAAAAAAAAAAAAAAAAAAAAAAGTAGTGTTAAAGGATTAGTTCACTTTCAAATGAAAATTAGCCCAAACTTTACTCACACTCAAGCCATCCTAGGTGTATTTGACTTTCTTCTTTCTAATGAACACTCTCTGAGATATTTTAATAAATATCCTGTTGCATCCTTCCATCCATCATAAACATATACTCCACACTGCCCCGGAGGGTTAATAAAGGCCTTCTGAAGGGATGCGTTTGTGTAAAAAAAAAAAAAAACATATTTAACTAGTTATGAAGTCAAATATCTAACTTCCACCAGACCGCCTTCTGTATTCATCGTATGAAGAAAGTGTAAAACTTTTGCAGTTCACTTTTTGCAGCCTTCCCTATTCAACTTATGGAAAATTGTAACTGACATGACGCCAGTTTATACTTTCTTCGTAATTTGAATACAGAAGGCGGTCTGGCGGAAGCTAGATATTTTATTTCATAATTTGTTAAATATGGATTTTTTTTTTACACAAATGCATCGCTTTGCTTCAGAAGGCCTTTTTTTAACCCCCTGGAGCCATGTGGAGTACAGTTATGATGGATGGAAGCACTTTCTTCAGTGCATACTCATTGGTCCTGTTCATTGCCATTATAAATCTCGGATGCATCAGAATATTTATTAAAATATCTCAGAGAGTGTTTATCAGAAAGAAGAAAGTCATATACACCTAGGATGACTTGAGGGTGAGTAAAGCTTGGGCTAATTATCTTTTGAATGTGAACTAAACCTTTAATGATATTCTTTCACACATTGGCTTCTCTGAAGTAAATGTGAAGTAAGATGATACAAGTAGGTTTTAATTTGTTTTTGACAGAACGACTTTGGAGGCCACAGGAGTTTGGTGAACAAATGGACCACCTTCCTAAAGGCTCGTTTAATCTGTTCCGTTCCTGGCCTGAACGGCATCGACACACACTTTGATGAACTACGTAAGTGACCCTATTACAGTACCTTCAAATTTTGCTCTTGTGCTCTACTTTGAAGTATTTAGTTGGCCACTCACAGTTGCCTGTGACTGAAATTGTATTTGATTGTTTCCAGAGGATGTTTTTCTCATGAGCTCCAAGGATCCTAAAAACCCTATTATCTATGCTGTATTTACAACATCCAGGTATTAATACATCCAATTTACACCAAATTCCCAGTCAAAAGCCTGCCTGCCTATTGTCTTTTTGCATTCAAAGCATGATAATTGTGTCTTAAGTCCCTAAAGGTGAACCTGTGAAAACTTTTTTCTTTACTTTTTTTTCTCTGGTTTACAGTAATATCTTTAAGGGCTCAGCGGTATGCATGTACAGTATGGCAGATATCAGGAGGGTGTTTCTGGGCCCGTATGCCCACCGAGATGGACCCAACTACCAATGGGTACCATTTTTGGGTAGAGTTCCATACCCAAGACCTGGCACGGTAAGACGGCCAATCAGTGCCGATACCAATGTACAATTTACTTTTCAAATGAAAGTGAATTGCCTGCTTTGATTTTAACACACGTTCTCCTGAATGCTTACAGTGCCCCAGCAAAACGTTTGATGGTTTTGAATCAACAAAGGACTTTCCTGACGACGTTATCACATTTGCCAGAAGCCATCCGGCCATGTACAACCCAGTGTTCCCCATCAACAACCGTCCAATCATAATCAAAACTGATGTTGACTACCAGTTCACTCAGATAGTGGTGGACAGGGTAGAGGCAGAGGACGGCCAGTATGATGTCATGTTTATTGGCACTGGTGTGTAGAATAATAATCAGTAGAATTAAATCATGTGATTTATATGATTTTTTTAGCATGTTTTTTTATGCAAAACACAAGTTAATCATGTTATTTTTCTACCATAGACATGGGCACAGTTCTAAAGGTGGTTTCAATCCCTAGAGGAACATGGCATGACCTTGAGGAAGTCCTGTTGGAAGAGATGACTGTGTTCAGAGTGCGTTTATAGAGTCTTTTATACTGATTTATTCCTAATAGCTTTATTAGTAGTATTTTTTTCCCATTAGAAAACAATTTACTGTACATTCTGCGATGTAGCGTTTTTCCACAAAAACACTCCAAAGGCACTATTTATAGACTTTTATCAATTTCACCCTTTTTCATACTGAGATATATTTTGTAATATTTTGGTGATAAACAATATGTAAGTATATATATCTTTTTACAGGAACCAACAGCCATTACTGCCATGGAGCTCTCCACAAAGCAGGTATGTATTATTAGAGCTGCAAACAACTGATCCCTTAATGCAATAAAGGTGGTGAAAGCAGCTCTTTATATGTGGCGGCATTGAACATGATTCCATTAGGCAAGACTGAGCAACATAATTGGTTTGATAGGTGAAGTGCAGGGAACAGAGTGAATCTAAAATAGCGAAACAGGCCTAATACTTTACAGAACACAGGTGCATATGTACATACATTTGTTCTTACCCTTGTTCTAACACTGATGAATCAAGTATTCCAAAGTTTGGGGTCGGTAAGATTTTGTGATGTTTTTGAAAGAAGTCTTTTATGCTACCCAAAGCTGCATTTATTTGATCATAAATGCAGTTAAACAGTAATATTGTGAAATATCATTACAATTTAAAATAACTAGTTTCTATTTCAATGTATTATTATTATTATTGTGTGAAGGCAAAGCTGAATTTTCAGCATCATTACTCCAGTCTTCAGTGTCACATGATCCTTCAGAAATCATTCTAATATGCTGATTTACTGCTCAAATACCATTTTTATCTTATTATTTTATTATTTACACAGTTGAGAATGGTTTTGCTGCTTAATATTTTTGAGGAAATTGTGGTCTATTTATTTGAAATAGCAATGTTTTGTAGCAAAGTATTAAAAGAATGGATGGATGGATGGGGATGGATGGATGGATGGTTGGTTTGGTTGGTTGGTTGGTTGGTTGGTTGGTTGATTGGTTGGTTGATTTTTAAGGCCAGGAATCTGTGATTTTTGCATACTTGTGGTTTTAAGTTGGTTAAATGTACAAAATGTACAAACTGCTTGATAGATCATGATTTGTGCATGGATACCATTCACTCACAATAAGACCAAATAAGTCAGGTGACCACCCAAGGGCAGAACTAGCCTAGCATGTGAGACTTTTGAAAAAGAGTCAACTGATCAGCTAAGATAGTTTTGTAGGGAACTTTCCATGCCACACTGCATTTTGTTGACAGAGGTGATATTGACCAGCCAGATTTATCATGTACCAAAAACCCCAACACACGCACACACGTTGCTTGACCTCAGTCTACATTACGCAGAGCAGGGGCTGCTGTCACAGTCACTCACACAACACGGCAACACAAGGTACTGCCATTAGAGGCCACACATACACACACAGTGTCACACACACCAGCTGGTTTTACACTCAGGACTGCAGCGTGAGCTCTCCTTTAGACGGTGTGAATAATCAAACAGACACTGAGAGGTTATCTGAAGCGATATATAATTAAACAGCTGCGTACAAGCCCCGAGAAAGTTCCCGTATCCTCAGTGAAACAGTCATTAACTCAGCTATCACACCACAACAGACCATAAAAAGTTTGCTTTCATTGTTTCAAGGAAGTCTCAATCTCTCTGCTCTATCTTTACAGCAACAACTCTATCTTGGATCCACCATTGGGGTTTCTCAGATGCCACTGCATCGCTGTGACGTGTACGGAAAGGCCTGCGCTGAGTGCTGTCTGGCACGTGATCCTTACTGTGCCTGGGATGGCTCACAATGTTCCCGATACTTCCCAACTGCTAAGAGGTACAGTGAGGAATGCTGTTTCATGTTGACCTAAAATGAAAAAGATGGTTCTTTCCACTGAATTTTGTGTTTTTCCCACAATGAGCTTATGAATTCCTTTCTGATGGCTAATATGTATCAAAAGCTACTGCTACATATTTCATATTTGACTTCTTGAACTTTTTTGAAGTGTCCATCAAAACCTCATTGGACTTCCCAGCTGTCCATTGTAGAAACTCATCTCCTTTGGGCTGTCAAAAGCAAGCACACCCCTACTTAATACTTCATCTTCAATTTCCCAAACAAGAACAAAACGGGTCTCTCATTCACAGTCCATGTCATGTTGCGGTAGCAAGTAATAATATGTTTGTGGACGAGGTTCTCAGAAGGTTCTTTGTGCACTACTGTTGCTGAAAATGCCTCACATATTGCCAGCATTACCGAGTTGCCTCAAAGGTACATTCAGGACAAGACGTCTCAGGACATATACTGCATGATATGTCTTTTCATAAAAGTTAGAGACTAAACAGCCCAGAGCTAAAACAGGTTCCATTTCAGACACACTTATATGCTCATGAAGAGCTGTATTTGATTTACTTCGAGCATAACAAAGTGAGAGCTTTTCTGCGAGACAGATGTGTGTAGGAGTGGATATGTGAGTTTCAGTGTGCTCACACTCACCTGCCCTCTCTAATTCTCTGCTGTGTGATGTACGCTTGCAGGAGAACGAGGCGTCAGGATATCAGGAACGGAGACCCTCTGACACAATGTTCAGATCTGCAACATCACGGTAAACACCAGCGAATCTCAGATCATGTTTATAATATGTCCCACAACACAGTGTTACTGTAGGTTAACAATCACAAATCTAAACCTTTATAATCTAGAGCTTTCTTCTAAGTTTTTATTTGATAATTAGATTAACATACAGTATCGTTTAAAAGTTTGGGACCAGTAAGATGAATGAAAATAATACTTTTAAAGTGATAGTTCACCCAAAAATGAAAATTTGATGTTTATCTGCTTACCCCCAGGGCATCCAAGATGTTGATGTACTTTGTTTCTTCAGTAGAACACAAATGATGATTTTTAACTCCAACCGTTGCCGTCTGTCAGTCATATAATGCATGGCAATGGGAACTCCATCTATAAGGGAAAAAAAAAAAAAAACATGCACAGACACATCCAAATTAAACCCTGCGGCTCGTGACGACACATTGATGTCCTAAGACACAAAACGATCGGTTTGTGTGAGAAACCAAACAATATTTATATAATTTTTTACCTCTAATACACCACTATGTCCAACTGCCTTGAGCATCCAGTGTGTGAGGTCTGAATGCACTCTGATGCCGGAAGTGATCGCTCGAACTCATTGAAGTATACGTGCGAGAGATCACTTCTGTCATCAGAGCGCGTTTTCAGACCTCACACACCGGATGCTCAAGGCAGCTGGACATAGTGGTATATTAGAGGTAAAAAATGATATAAATACTGTTCGGTTTCTCGCATAAACCGATCGTTTCGTGTCTTAGGACATCAATGTGTCGTCACAAGCCGCATGGTTTAATTTGGATTTGTCTGTGCATGTTTTTTTTTTTTGACTCTTATACAGTAGATGGAATTCCCATTGACATGCATTATACGACTGACAGACCGCAACAGTTGGAGTTAAAAATCATCATTTGTGTTCTGCTGAAGAAACAAAGTCACCTACATCTTGGATGCCCTGGGGGTAAGCAGATAAACATCAACTTTTGATTTTTGGGTGAACTATCCCTTTAAGATGCTACAAAACATTTCTATTTTAAATAAATAGATCTTATGAACTTTCTGTTCATCTAAGAATAAAAAAGTACCATGATTTACACCAAAATATTAAGGAGCATAACTGTTTTCAACATTGATGATAATAATAATAAAAATAAATCTTTCTTGAACATCAAATCATATTAGCATATTAGAATGATTTCTGAAGGATCATGTGACACTGAAGACTGGAGTAATGATGCTGAAAGCTGAAAATTCAGCTTTTCCATGACGAATAAATTACATTTTAAATATATTCAAATAGAAAACACAGAACAGGTTTTTATTTTAAATAATGCTAGGCGCGGGCAGTGGAATGGAAAAAAAAAGGTCTCGAGACTTGAGTGGCTCGTTTTTAGAGCCCTGCATCATGAGCGAGACGCTGCAAAGGACACGAGACGCGAGCGCAATGGTCATACACATCTATCTAGCACGTTTACATTGAAAAAGCATTGGAATGGAAAAACGAGTTCTGTGTGAACAGCCTTTTACTACTTAACTTTACGTTAAAGGTGCTAAAGAGGATGTTTTTTTTATACATTTTTGCAATATTACTTGAAACTGTCTTTACTAACTGATAAAAGACTATTTATTAGGTGCACTGAAAGGAATAATATTAATATACATCATCTGTGCACGAGGTAGGGCCTTAAAAACATCAGCCAATCGTTTACGCGATCATCGCGTAAACGATTGGCCCTCTGGTTTGTCAATCACTGCCGTGACGTTCCTTGTGAGAGACGTGCGCGGATTGGCCCTCTGGCTTGTCAATCACCGCCATGACGTTCCTTGTGAAAGACGAGCGCGGCTGCGCGCTCCAGTAACTTTCCACACTCTACAGGCGCCGCATGCAATGTTTTTGTCAGGAGACAGGAATAACACCTGCAGATCATGAGTTACCTGCGGTGAGTACGACATAATGAATCCAAAAAACACGACACAGCGAATGCCGATGGTAAACACTCGTGTTCCAATACTCGTGGACGCGTTTTGGGAGGCGTTCCTTTGAAATGAGCAGTGAAGGAGGGTGGCTGTTCTTATGCATGCGCTCATTTCAAAAACTCAGTAACAGTCTTTGGATTCTCAGTCGACGAAAAAATCCTCTCTATCACCTTTAAAGTCCCAGAGAACTGGAAGTTGCAACTGACTTTACTTCAGTGTTGTGACGGATTTCCAAGTGAAACGGAATATTGAATAGAGGGAACGGTTTTGTTTCGCACCTCCTCTCCATCCCTCGCTCATAGCAGACTGATGGTTGGAGAGGAGTGGTTAAGCGATATTCAACCCAAGCCGTCAAACTGATGTCATTAGAGAAGGATTGCCATTCCAAAGTTTCAGATTTTGATTAAATATTACTACGACAAACAATTTTTTTATGCATATTAGATTAATTGTTCACCACAAGACTAGTAACAAAGTAAATAGGGTCAATTTTGATTTCACGATGTCTTTAAACATGAAAACAAGCGAGCTAGAAGGCTTTAAAATAAAATTCCGTATGTACAGACTAATGAACATTTTGAGGCAGAGGAGATACTTGAAACTGTGCATAACAGTGTTTTAATAAAAGCTCTGCATACATGCCGAACATGCCAGGTTAGCGTTTAATTAAAGCTTTTAAAATGAAACAAGGCCTAAAAAGTCCATTCCACTATGTTAATGACATGTCTAACAGCTGAGAAACGTTTCACAGCTGTTGCAAAAATACAGGTTCTAGAACATGCACTTATACACATCCTCATAGATATACACTACCGTTCAAAAGTTTGGGGTCTGTACGATTTGCTGCATTTATTTGATCAAAAATAGAATAAAATACCTAATATTCTGAAATATTATTCCAATGTAAAATACCTGTTTTTTATTTTAATATGTAATAAAATGTAATTTATTCCTGTGATGGCAAAGCTGAATTTTCATAATCTATGGGAGTCGTCAGTGTCACATGATCCTTCAGAAATCATTCTAATCTTTTTATTTTATTATCAATGTTGAAAACAGTTATGCTGCTTAAAATTTTTAATGCATTTTATTAGTAAATAGAAAGTTCAAAAGAATAGCATTTATTTTGAAATACAATTTTGTGTAACATTATACTGTATACTTAGAAAAGGGCACTGGGCACTGGAATAATGGAGACCACACACAGATTTCCTGTGTCGGAGTTCTGGTCTAACACACCTCATTATAGCGGGACCACTAACCCACAGCACTGCGCTCTGACGTTTCATAGTTCAGACTTAAAAGAATGGCAGAAGAAAATGAAAGACAGAGGAATAGATGCCACTTTACACAAGTTATTTTCTCTCTCTCTCTCTCTGCCTTGGATCCCTAGACACTCTTGAGATATATACAGCTGTGATATAGACATGCTGGGTGTGACTTTGTTAGTGTGATAGCATATGGTCAGAACTATCAGTTTGTATTCTCACTGCTGGATGTCCTGTCTCAGAATCAAGATTTCTAACTTCTTTTTCTGTTTCTGTGTTGTTTTCTCATCTATCTGAGCAGATGAGGCAGATGGCGAGAGAGGTTTGCTGGATAAGATGGTATATGGGGTTGAGAACAGCAGCTCTTTTCTGGAGTGCAGTCCTAAATCCCAACGTGCCCTTATTTACTGGCAGTTTCAGAGACATGGAGAGGACCGCAAACATGAGGTATATGTTCTGTTGTGTAAATGTCCACAAGTGAAAACTAAAGTCTGAGACCACAAGTAAATCCTCTTCTATGTTTTATTATACATTATCAGCACAACATTTTGAAGTACAAAGTTAAACTGAAAAATTGAACTGATTTGTATTTGGTTTTCCCCTCTTTTACTTAAATGATAGCAGCACTAGAGCCACATGAACCTCAAACCTGATGATCTCCAGCATGATTTGATAATAATCCAAAGAGCATCATGTGCTTTATTGGAAGAAAGAACGCCTGACCTTGTACAAGAGTTCACATGATCATTGTTACAGATGTGCTGGTTGGATTAGTGACCTAAAAATAGAATCTTAAATATTTCTTACTCATGGTTATTTATTTATTTATATTTATTTATTTATTTATAACAAAACATATGACCAGTGACTATATAAACAGAGAAATCTGACATTGAATCTGACATTTTCAATTTCCAGTGTGCTAATAAATCAGTCATAAATTAGATTCATGCAAGCTTTCCATCAATCTTACTCAAAATTCCTCAAAATTGTGTTTGATTTACCCTGATATCATAAAATAATTAATGAGCTGCATTGTATATATTAATAATTGTATATAAAGTTTCACACAGAAAGGTGTAAAAATAAATGTGTATATATACACACACACATATATATATATATATATATGTGTGTGTGTGTGTGTGTATATATATGTAATCAAAAATATAATCACTTTGGTTTATGGGGTGAATGCAGCCAAAAATGCCGAAACTGTTGTTGTCAATAATGTTTACAGTACTCAGAGCATGTGATTTCATCCATATGTCCATGTGTGTGTGTGTTTTAGATAAAGTCCGATGAGCGGGTGTTGGGCACAGAACAGGGTCTGTTGATCCGAACCCTCCATCAGAAGGACTCTGGTGTGTATTACTGCCACGCTGTCGAGCACGGCTTTATCCAGACCCTCCTCCGCCTCACCCTCAACGTCATTCCTGCAGAACACCTGGACGATCTCCTGCACCGAGACACGCCCGACAGCAACGATCCGGCCAGTGGCAAGATGTGGTACCGCGACTTCTTGTCCCTCATCAACCCGCCGAGCCCGAACAGCGTCGACCAGCTCTGCGAACAGGTTTGGAAGAGAGAACGGAAACAGCGCAGGCAGAAAGCCAATCTGCTGCACTCCAGCCAATCACACGCCAGCCAGCTCCTTCACTCCAGCCAATCACATGCCAGTAAGTGGAAGCTGCTACAGGAAAACAAGAAAGGACGCAACCGCAGGACCCACGAGATGCAGCGAGCACCGCGCAGCGTGTGACCTGGACACCAAATAAAATCTGTTCCACAGACATAACGCTGAGACTGAAAACAGGAAGGGCGGAATTCCACTTCCTGTAGTGTGAGTGTGAGAGAGATTTACTTGTGAACCAGAGCACATCTTCATTCACACCTACAGTACGTATTGAGACTCGAACCCTGAGAGGACGTAATGTGATGCTAACAGATACTGAAATACCTGTAAATATGACATAAATACAAAAATATACTGTGAGACAGGTTTCGGTCTGTATAAAAACCCTGTTTCATTTTATGAGGGACAAAACATGGATACTGAAAGACCACTGTTTAACCTCCATTTAGCCGAAGCACAACCCCAGCGCATTCTGGGTAATGAACTTGTCAGTAATATTATGTGTATAGTGTGTTGACCTTAACATATACTGTATATCTTTGTATCAGAACTGTAGGCCCTTCTGTTTATGTACGTATCCATTAATTAAGGTATTGCTTCGTTATGGTTTATTCTTCTTTTCCCCCCTCTTTCCGTCTTCCTCCTTGTGTTTTCTATTTTGATCTGCTGCGAAAGCAATGCCTCAGCAAATCCATTAATGGAACTGTGTTGTTCCTCTGAATAAGCTCTTCCTGACAAGAAAAAACAACAAAAAAATCTTTTCTGCTATTTTTTTAGATTAATATTTAATTTTGTACTGTGCCAGAGTATATCTAAAATATTACATAATAGTTTTATTTTATTATTTGTTGTCCTCATTGTAAACCACTGCATTGTGAGGGTACACAAGTCCTCTTCACTATGACTTTTCTCCTCAGTTAAGTTATTTGTTGACACGATTTAATCTATGTTCACATTCACGTTTATAAACCATTGTGGTTCAGTATGTGAAATATGGTGGCATTTATTAAGGAGTACTGCCATTATGATCCTTTTTGATAAGTTTGTTGCACATATTTGGGAAATATTGGTTTTCACTACATTTACAAAAGACAAATACAAATAATTTATGAAAGACCAATCCACACTACCACTATGGAGACGCAGGGTACGTTTACACGACAACGATATGCTTAAAACAGAGAAGTTTTACCTTGTACAAGACGACACCATTGTCAAAACGATCCCCATTCATACGAATCCGTGAAAATGAATAAAACGCTGTATTCTGCTGGCAGGCCATTAGATGGCGATGAAACACTATAGACTGAACATGTAATGCGCATGTGCACGACGTCATCATTTTCACAGATTCGCGTTTTTGTTGTTTACACGGAGACCGTTTTCAGAAACTTTTACTTTGAAACCCGTTTTCAAAAGTTTGCGTTTTCAGGCCACCAAAACACCACTGGCGTGTAAATGAACGGCCAAAACGCATTTTTTCGTTTTTAGTTGAAAACGGTGTCAAGTAAATAGTATGGTCAGCTGAAGAATAATTCTGTTTAATAGCATAACTTCATTATCCTTTTTTATTGATGACCTTTGTAACTGCTAAAGAAGAAATACAGGTTCTAGTGTTTATATTTTATTATTTTTTTTATTTTTTAAATCCGTCCTTTTTATGTGACACTCAAGCTCATAGTTGAAGTCAACATAAAGTCACTATGTCCCTTTTTGTTACTATAATGTGACAATTTTGATTAAAACAGAATTTTTTTATTTATTTTTTTTTATAAATTTTATTCCTAGGGAATTAATTGAATTATGAAAAGTAGGCATTCTCTACTATACATTATATGGACTACAGAATATTTATATATAAATATTCTGTAGTCCATAAGATATTTCGAAGGAAATAAACATTTGTTTTGGTAAACTCTCATCAAAACTTGCTCTATCTTTGAGACGTTCATCCATGTGATAAAAGCGGAGTAAGACTGAACTAGTGGGTGGCACCATTGTTTCAATCCGTCTCACTTTAGGATGTTGCTAATAAACTATACGTATGAATTACATTTTGTGTATGTATGTATGCATGTACATGTATATAAATATTCTTTAAAATGTAATTAATAGGGACTTTATTTGAGACATCTCTAAGGCATACATATATATAGCCTATATGCCTTAGAGATAGAGCAAGTTATTACATTTTGATGAAAGATTACGAAAACAAACTTTTTATTTTTTGGGGAATAATTTATGGTCTGATTAAGATTAATTAAATCTGAAGTAAATAGGGTTGATTTTGATTTTATGTTGACTTTAAATATGAAGGGCAAGGGAGGACAAATTTACAACTGTTATATAATATACAGCGCCTGTCCCTCGGCTGAGGAAAGGACAGCTGCGTGACTAAAACTGCTAGGATCAGAGACAGAACACAGCATGGGACAAGGCTCTTTGACTCCTTGAGAAGTCCTACTTTCACCCCTCCCACTGAATTAGTTTTAGCTAGACGATTTTGCCCCATTATTGTTGCCATGCACACACTCACACCTACAGCACACGTATATCTGAATGTAGCTGTGAACATACAGACTATTAATGAAAACATGGTCCAAAATATATGCCACTGTGTACAAACTGCATGTGAATTTACAGCACCACTCACTTCTATACTCGTTTACAGTAGCTGTTCTTGTTAATGAGTGATTTGTCTGGCGTTGGATTCCAGGTGGTGCTTAAAATATTCTGTTATTCATGACAGATGGTGTTATCAGCGGGCATAACTTCTGCCTGATAAACTCTCTCCCATTGTAGCTAAATATATAACCAACAGGAAACCGCTGTAAACTAAAGGATTTCAAATGCAACAATTAAAAGTATGAACTCGAATGGTCTGCTCTGTTTGGATGGACCTTGGGCAGAAAAGGACACCTGCCTTGCTTTAGACTTTCGCAGGGACTTTCCTGAACTGGAAATGGGGGACAAAGACATGAAAATGCTGCTGTAAATTATTCATTTCTGGCATGCATTCTGCTGTTCAAATAAATGTCTCTTCTAAAGAACCTGTTTTAGAGGGGTGGACCGCTGGATGAGTTTGTGTTTCTGATTGCCTTGGCAGTGTCGTTGTGTTCTAGGTCCTTTGACCGCTGCACCTGGGCCCAGGGAAAATTGCTCCTTGTCTAATGTTATTTGTCTTTTCTCTCATGCTGGAGTTCATTGGGTTCTCAATCTCAACCATGGAACTTATGATACTGCTGAGAAAAGCAAAAGTGTAATGTTCAGGGTGAAATTACTGACACACAGACACACGATAACAATGTGATTTAAAAGGACAATGTGATTTAAAGGGATAGTTCATCCAAAAATAAAAATTATCCCATGATTTACTCACCCTCTAGCCATCCTACTGTAAGGTGTATATGACCATTTTCTTTCAGACAAACACAGTTGGAGTTATACATATATTATAAAATATCCCAGCTCTTCCAAGCTTTATAATGGTAGTGAATGGCACTCCTGATTTTGAAGTCCAAAAAAAGTGCATCCATCCACCATAAAAGTAATCTACACATCTCCAGGGAATTAATGAAGCCCTTCTGAAGTGAAATGATATCAACAATATCCATATTTAAATATTTATCAACTAAAATAAATAGCTTCCGGCAGACGGCAAATCAATTTACGCCAAAAGAGTAACCTCTGACCTGACACATGATGCAATGATGAACACGGAAGAGCAGAGGATAGAGCAAAACAAAACACTGGTCATGAATTAGAAGTCTAAAATGAAATATCAGAGGCTATCGATATAAGAGAAGATGAGCTTGAGTTTGTTCCCCAGCCCTATTGTTTGAACAAGAGGCATCTAACCTTAAAGGGTTAGTTCACCCAAAAATGAAAATAATGTCATTTATTACTCACCCTGTGATTTATTACTCACCATGTAGTTCTACACCCGTAAGGCCTTCGTTCATCTTCGGAACACAAATTAAGATATTTTTGATGAAATTCGATGGCTCAGTGAGGCCTGCATTGACAGCAATGCCACTGAACTTCTCAAGATCCAGTCAGTGATTTGGAGCACCAAAGTCACGTGATTTCAGCTGTCAAGATCCATAAAGCTACTAAAAACATTTAAAATAGTTCATGTGAGTACAGTGGTTCAATCTTAATATTATAAAGAAACGAGAAAACTTTTTGTGCACCAAAAAAAAAACTTTTCAACGATATCTAGTGATGGCCGATTTCAAATCCCTGCTTCAAAATGCCAAACAGCTGAAATCACGTGACTTCGGCACTCCAAATCACTGACTGGATCTTGAGAAGTTCAGTGCCATTGCTGTCTATGGAGGCCTCAATGAGCCATCGGATTTCATCAAAAATAACTTAATTTGTGGAACGACATGAGGGCGAGTGACATTATTTTCATTTTTGGGTGAACTAACCCTTTAAGCTACTCCTACATCCTACATCGCTTCAGAAATTACTCTTTTGGCGCAAGTCGATTTGCGTAGCCTGTCTGCCGGAATAGTTACTTTAGTTTATAAAGTTTTAAATATGGGTATTTTTCTGACAAATCCCATCGCTACATTTCAGATGGCATGAAAAGTAAATCTCATTACCTTTATGACGGATGCACTTTTTTGGACTTCAAAATCAGGAGCGCCATTCACTACCATTATAAAGTTTGGAAGAGCATGGGTATTTTTAAAGGTGCTAAAGAGGATGTTTTGTTTTATACATTTTTGCAATATTACTTAAAACTGTCTTTACTAACTGATAAAAGACTATTTATTAGGTGCACTGAAAGGAATAATATTAATATACATCATCTGTGCACGAGGCCTTAAAAACATCAGCCAATCGTTTACGCGATCATCGTAACCCGTCACCCTGCATGAACTGCATGTGGAAAGATTGTTGCTAAAATATCGATGCTAAGATATAGATGCTTGGATGATAACAAGAGAAAGATTGAATGACAGGGTCTTTGTCATAACGAAGGAACGAAGGAGTGGAGAATGGTGGTTATCTACACACAGATAAGTAGAAGTTAGATGGAATGGGGCCCTCCATTCGCTTCTGAATGTTTGTGTTTGTTATTAAAATGCCACTACTACGCTTGATTTATTTTGTTCATTTGCTGTGTTGGGTTTTTGATTGGAAATATTATAACGCGTCATTAATCAAAACTCTCTCATCTGTTTGTGGAAGCGTATTAGCAAAAAAATTACAATTAAACCAGTGTGAAAATTATTTAATGATTTTCTGGAAGGTCACAGTTAGGCTTAGCCTGACGTGGTCATACTCAATTCTAGTTCGAATATGAGTCTGATACTGCTCCATTGGGCTTTGATTATGGGGGCGTATTTCAACCGATCCAGGAAAGACCTCAATTGGATAGACCTACAACCAATCAGAGCTACAGAGTAAGTGACGTATGTTGAGCGACGCATAGTTGTCAACAGAACTCTTCTTAGCGACCATCGGGGCCAGCTGATAAATCAAACTTTTGCCGAATCCCGTAGGAAGGACATCTTTCCCATCGACAAATGCCTTGATCGCGGTCCTCTGTCCCTTTTTTAAAATTAATGCGCTGTCGATATCTTCTATAACGGACGCGATGGCGGAATCTACACATCTCAGTTCTTCAACAGCCATCATTGTTGTAAACTAATTGACCTTTCGCAAAGACTCGCCCCCCTTAGTTACTGTTGCTTTGTCCGACAAGCCGTGGCGCTGTCACGCCACACAGAGTGGAAAATACATCGCGGAGCAAAGAGGAAACTGACAACACATCGACAGACGAGACAGAGCAGGTTACTTATGATATTAAACAAAGTCCCAGCTTTCAAACTGTGTAGTTATTAAAAAAATTCAAACAATAAAAACCGTTTTGTGGCTCTTTAATGGGTTGTGACCATGATCGTGACAGATTGCTGTAGCGCCTCAGCTCAAGAGGCTCATGAACAGGCCCGGTTCTAGGATTGCGTGACTGGGGGGGCATTTTGAAAAATTGGTGGGGCAGCATAATATGATATATGAATCATAGGTTTATAATCTCCCTAATCCCCTCGCCCCCCACACCCCCTTTTAACTACTAAACAGTTTCCTCCGTTTTTCAGGTTTTTTTCAGATTTAATATTGATCACAAAAGTACTTTCTGTGATTTTTTTTTTTTTTGTGATTCTGTGAGACTTTTGGTCTAACATATACGAATAGCTTAAAATTACAATTCATTTTCTAAAAATGACATAACTTTTGGCATAATGATGGAAGATGTACACATTCAATTTCTACTGAACAATATTTTCATTTTGGGAAAATGTTATATTCATGTTATATTCATTTACTGTAAGTTACTTAAAACAAAGCCATTGTTTTCTGTTTTTCAGAAAGAATTTTGGATTTACTCTAAATCTTTAAGAATGGTAAAATTTAAAAGTGGAAGAAGACAACTTGGTTCATTGAAGAAATTTAAACCATTAGAAGACCTGGTTACATGATTCTTTCCTTTTTCGTGTTTTTTCCCCCTTATATTTTTGGTTAATTTCTATAGAGTTGTGCTCAGTTATTTTGGCTATATAAAAATAAAAACAAGACATAATAATTGAATTTACACAAAAGATCCAGTTCAAAAGTTTATATGCTTGATTCTTCATAGTGTGTGTTGTTACCTGGATGATCAAAAGCTGCAAACATTCACCCAAGACAACACAACACAATAACCTATGAACAGGATGACTGGAAATTCTGACTGGAAATTGTTATTTTACTGGAAGTTATTATTTTATTTAAAGATCTACTTTTTTTTTAGTTTTGTGCTACAAAAGCTTTATAAAACACTTTTCAGAAGACAAAATAAAAACAATTTACCCCCCAACCATCCTGTGCAAATGTTTACACCCCCTGAATTTTAATGCATTGTTTCCTTCTGGAGTATCAGTAAATGTTTTCACCATTTGTAACAGTTGGGTATGAGAAGAGTCCCAAACATGGGCCTAATCATAAAGAAAATTATAAAAACAGTCTTAAATTAATGACACACAGTACTGAGAATAAATTAAGTGTATGTAAACTTTTGAACTGCTTAATTTGTGTAAAGGCAGATATTATATAGTGTGGACTATATGTAAACATCTCATAATAATACATTTTTGTTGCAGTGCTAAATAAAAAATAAAAAATTTGATCTCATTTATTTTTTTAATTATTGATATTTTGCAGATTCTGAAAGGAGCATGTAACTTTTGACATCAAATAATAGGCTACTATTCAACAAATAGCGCAATATGCTGATAGAATATTTCAGAGCTGAACATAAGTGAGCAAAACTATTTTATATTACTAGAATAGTTACATCTATTTTTTTATTTTATTTTTTTTTTTAATGATTCATTTTCGAGATTTTTCATGACTTGGAAATCACAATTTTAAAATTCCAAGCTAAAGTTCCAAGTGTTCCATGATCGTGTAGCAATGTATTAACGGTGTGTGCGTGTTTAAATAGAGACTAGAGCGCATTTATGAAGGAGCTGTTTGTCATCTGCTCATGTGATTGTCAATGGCCGTCTTGAGAAGTGATCCGATAAGGTGTGCAAAAGTATTGGAAAACTGCTTAGAAAAAGGATGTGGATGAGGACATGAATGCTTTTTACAAGTTGAAATCTTGTAATTCTGGCAATTCTGACATGGTGTGAGCACCTGAAGTGCTGAGCATGCCTGTGAGGGAGAACTGTAAAAGGATGCGCGCCGTGAGGCGCGCCAGAAAAATACAACAGCACAATGTTTCTAGTAATTTGCATGTGTAACTAATTTAGTGTTGATATATTTTTTACATTTTGTGTGCTATCACAAAAAAAAAGAGTATCCTGGGGATGTTGGAGGGGCACAAGAGAAATCTGGGGGGGCATTGCATTAGTTTTAACATTCAATGTTGATGCAGCCACATCCCATCCATTACCACAAACTCATAGGTTTGCCTAAGATCCGCTTTGACACTGGTTCTGTTTGAAATCAAGTGTGAATACAACAAACTGTGTTTCTAAAGGTACAACCTTACTCATCTATCTGAAATTCTCACTGAACAAAGGATGATTATGTCAGACTGTGTTGTAGCTAATGTTAGCATTTAATAGATGGGAATGTGAAAGATCCACTTTAATGCTGATACCGATTCAGTTTGAAATGAAGTGTAAATACAGCAAACAGGATTGGATGTAGTGAGACTGTGTGGCAGGTTGCATTTTTCTTAACTTGACGGTAGATGGAAACCTTTCGCAAGCCCTTGCATTTTTCCTTTCCTTTCTTGCTTCTCCTTATAGCAAAAAATGTAGTGTTTATAAGGTCTAAAACATATTCTTGAACAAAGGCACTTCTAACTATGCTTTCTCAATTGAATCAATGCATCATGAAATGTGTCGCAGTGCAATTAATAACGCTAAGGGTTGCTATAGCAGGCATTTCTTCTATTATGGTCAGTTTTTTCATTCACATCAACTAAATTCGGGGATATCACAGAGTCCATTTGGGAAGACTCTTTGCCAGTAAGCAAATACCTATAAACCAGATAAGAATACCTTGGCAACCTCAAAGAAATGCCCTGGCAACAACCTAGCTCTGTATCTGGTTATTTGCCCAGGTACTGGGCAAGCACAACTCACATTTTCCCCAGAAAAATGCAAAGATCTCATTTTTGGTTACTCTAAATACATAAACAAAAGACATGTCTGCCATCTAGTGGTAGAGGTTGTTACTGCATTTACAGGTTTAAAAATCCAGAGCTTTCCAGGGAGTTGATTTACGACAAGGCCATCACCTCTAAATGAATCTATAAACACATTTATAGCATTCTGTAAATCTAGCTCAGTTGTAACAAATGTGAGGAACAGATTTATATTTGTAGGTGAGTTACAAAAGTGAAGGGGTTATCAAAAGTGACAGTCTAGTTTTCAAAGACATTGGGTCAATTGTTTTTGCTTATGGACTTTTGAACTCCCTCACACTCAAAGGTAATGGCCGGTCATGTATAGTGTCTAGAGGTCAGAGGTCAGCCTGATTGCCCCACAGACTGCTCTGTGGACACAGATGTGTGTCGTAAATGTCCATATCTATGAACGAGTGCATTAGTGGTTGTGTGATGAATGAACTGGGCAGGATTCCATGGTGCAGACCATTGACACTGGGAATAAATGCCCAGAGTTCAGTTATTTGAAGTTTTCACCTTTGGGAGTGCTTTAAACCAAATGAGCCTGTGTGTTCCATGATGTGTTGAGCCATGTGTTTTGCATGCACTGCAAAATGTCTGTGTGACACTTAATCCAGAAGGCCATACAGAGCTTTCGATAATACTATAGAATATATAACAGAAGGCCCTAGTGGGTTTATGTTGTAGTGAACTATTTGTAGAGTCATTTGTGGTCTACACACTACAACTATAAGCAAAACACACTATTAAAGTGCAATCTTAACAATTTGTTTAGCTTTATTAAGGTTAGAAAAACAGGATGCCAACATTTTTACCAGCTGGGTGCCCTCTGTGCCATCGTCTTGTAAAAGATATTTGCCTGAAGAATGTTTCTTAGTGTCAGGATTGTTTACACTGCTTTATCAAAGAGCGTGAAAGCCTTCATGTGAGACAGCACTGTGCTTATTATGGTTCAGAGACAGCAGCATGCTTTAATGGAAAATTCCTCCAATGCCTTCTAACACATGCTGGCTATATGTCTACACTGTATTACCTATTTAGATAGATGAATAATTATAGATATGTTTAGTTAATTATATATATGTATATGTATATGTATATGTGTATGTGTAAACATATTTAGAATTTATGGCATTTGCACTTCCAAATACAACACAATGTTTTGTAAGTTGTCACATTATTTGTGTTAGATGTTACTTAAAGGAAATATTAGCTTGTTACCATCTTATTACAGTGAGCCATATTAGTGAATCTCCACTTTGTTAATTCTGATGCAGTATTGCATTATTACTTCATGATTCTCTGCTGCCCTCTGGAGGGATTCTTGGAGCTATGATTACACTTAAAGGGTTAGTTCACTTAAAAATGAAAATAATGTCATTTATTACTCACCCTCATGTCGTTCTACACCTGTAAGACCTTCGTTCATCTTCGGAAAACAAATTAAGATATTGTTGATGAAAACCGATGGCTTAGTGAAGCCTGCATCGACAGCAATGCCATTCAAACTTTCAATTTTGTTTCGAATTAGTGATTCGGATCTCCTATCAAACAGCTAAACTGCTGAAATCACGTGTCTTTGGCGCTTCGAACCACTGATTCGATTCGTAAAGCTCTGAAGCAGTGTTTTGAAATCGGCCCATATATATTGATGAAAAGTCTTTATTTAATTTTTTTTTTTTTTTTTTTTGGCGCACAAAAAGTATTCTTGTCGCTTTATAATATTAAGATAGAGCCACTGAACTCACATGAACCGTTTCAAATATGTTTTTAGTACCTTAATGGACCTTGAGAGTTTGAATGGCATTGCTGTCTATGCAGGCTTCACTGAGCCGTCGGATTTAATCAACAATATTTTAATTTGTGTTCTGAAGATGAACGAAGGTCTTACGGGTGTAGAACGACATGAGGGTGAGTAATAAATGACATTATTTTAATTTTTGGGTAAACTAACCCTTTAAATGTAGTCAAATTGTACAAACAATTTGATCATTTTAAAAGCATTAGCTGACTGTATTTGAGGTAATATTTAGAGTGGCTACTATTTTCATTAATTAATGCAATTAGTATAAAATTAGTGCAATTTTTAAAGAATGCACAATATTTTGGTACCATATCAGTTATCAGTTGATATGAGAGATTTTATTTAATTTAAATTTACATATAGTTGTTTTTTTTTTTTTTGTTTTTTTTTCTCATGTTGGTAAACTGGGCAGTCTCAGCGAGGATGATGATTATGAGTGGACTGTATTATGATGGTGATGGATGTTTATTGAAACACTTTGAAATAAAATTTCCCCATGGGGACAACAATAAAGACCAAGAAGAGGATATATTTAGTTGTATATTTAATTGTGCATGCTCTGCTGTTTTTACAATTAGATAGATTACCTTTGCTGTCATGTTCAATTAAAGTTCATTATTAATAATATGTTGAATTTTGTTAAATCTTTAAAAATTTCAAAATGAATGGTTGAATATTTATGCATGCATGCAAAATAGTATAGAATTTTAATTTTGGGTCAAAATATTGATACATTTATTCAATTGTTTTTGCTGGTGTTTTATAAAAGGCAATGCAACATACATTAGTAAATTAAGGGGATATTAGAAACTCTGCTTCTTTTTTTCTTTTTTTGATTAACAACATTCTGTGAATATAGTAAAATCATGACAAGGGTTTGCTTTATTAAAAGGAGGTAATGTGCTGGATTTAGATACTTTATAGATGCTTTGTAGTTTATTTTTGTGTGTTTATTAGCCAGTAGGCTCAGAATTGAGTCTAAAACATGCACACACACACACACACACACACACACACACACACATATATATACAGTGATTTATTTCTTCAGAATTAGATCACAAGCCAGAGATCAAGCCCTCTTGCTCTTGTCTTATCACACATGTGGAGATGTTCACTGAGGCAGATAGACAGGCGTTGATCATAGCCAGCAGAGGGGAACCAGGACCACGGTAAAACACCAGACACTGTTTGAGTGCATGTCTGTTTAACGACTACATGAACAAGAGTGATTGCTTTAGTGTCATGGGTGACAGGAACTAGACACCTGCAAAAACTAAAAGGAAAAAAAAACACATTCTTGTTTGAATACTCTTTAAAGTATTATTGTCCTTATTAGTTCTTATTGTCCTTAATTCTAGTATTAATACGAATACAAAAAATATTAAGCAGCACAAGTTTAGCTTTGCCGTCACAGGAATAAATTACATTTCAAAAAGAAAACAGTTATTTTCAATTGTAAGATTACTGTTTTTACTGTATTTATGATCAAATAAATGCAGCCTTGGTGAACACAAGACTTCTTTCAAAAACATTTAAAAATCTTTGAACGATTGTGTATTTATTCTTAAATCACTTTATTTAACTTTTACTGAAAATGACAAAGCGTTACAGACCCCACAACAAAATCAAACAAATCCAACTATCCTGTCTGCCGATGTCTAGCGGATCAAGTAACATTCCCTTCGGTTGTTGTAAGCATTTGTAAGTGTGTAATGACGTTATTCTAGCATAATGTTTCATTTTACATTACACTCAGATCTTTCCATTTGTCCTTGTTTAAACTGGCATGTATCTATGGAGACGGTGAAACACACCCAGGTGAGACTCAGATATTTGTTTTGAATTTGTATTGGCGTATCTCCTGTTTAGCACAGTGTGTATGAGCATTATTCTGTCACGGTTTCTGGGTTTGGCTGAGGGCGAGTTGCCAAAACCTCAGCGCTGCAACAAAGCAGACGTGTGTATTTGTACAGCATCAATTACACTCACCTTCAATATTTCAGTCCACATAACACTATACATGCAGTCCAGAGATTTTTCCTGCTGTGGTGGTTGGCTCGGTGTTCTGTGTGACAAATTCATGGCCATAATCTTCAACATAAAATGGTGTTAGCATGATGGAGGAGGTTTTAGACTGTTTAGTGTGTGTGCTCATGAGAGAGGGGGAAGATGTTTGCTTTGGCATTAGGACTTATTAAGTGTTTGTTTATTCAGTGAGTCAGTTTACCAACGCGTCTCTCTGCAGCTCTGGAGGCAGAACGGCCTGCAGTGTGTTTGTTTAGCAGCGCACTGCCATCACCATGTCACATCAGGTTTTGCTAACTCTCATTTCACCACCACCCGTTGAGTTAAGTTTTTTTTCTCTATCTCTCTCTCTGTCTCACTCTTAAAGGGTTAGTTCACCCAAAAATGAAAATAATGTCATTTATTACTCACCCTCATGCTGTTCCACACCTGTAAGTCCTTCGTTAATCTTCGAAACACAAATTAAGATATTTTTGTTGAAATCCGATGGCTCAGTGAGGCCTCCATAGCCAGCAATGACATTTCCTCTCTCTCAAGATCCATTAATGTACTAAAAACATATTTAAATCAGTTCATGTGAGTACAGTGGTTCAATATTAATATTATAAAGCAACAAGAATATTTTTGGTGCGCCAAAAAACAAAATAACGACTTGTATAGTGATGGCCGATTTCAAAACGCTGCTTCATGAAGCTTCGGAGCGTTATGAATCTTTTGTGTCGAATCATGATTCGGATCGCGTGTCAAACCGCCAAACTGTTGAAATCACGTGACTTTGGCTCTTCGAACCACTGATTCATAATGCTCCGAAGCTTCCTGAAGCAGTGTTTTGAAATCGACCATCACCATTGAAAGTCGTTATTTAGTTTTTTTGGCGCACCAAAAATATTCTCGTCACTTTATAATATTAATATTGAACCACTGCACTCACATGAACTGATTTATATATGTTTTTAGTACATTAATGAATCTTGAGAGCGAGGAAATGTCATTCCTGGCTATGCAGGCCTCACGGAGCCATCGGATTTCAACAAAAATATTTTAATTTGCGTTTTGAAGATGAACGAAGGTCTTGAAGGTCGGGTGTGGAACAACATGAGGGTGAGTAATAAATGACATTATTTTCATTTTTGGGTTAACTAACCCTTTAAAGTAGTAGCTCACCAAAAATTTCTTTCATTGTTTACTCACCCACCCACTCACTCTCCCTTTTGCTCCCCAAAAGACAAAGAGATACTGAAGAACCATAATAGTAATCTATATGACGTGCGCCTTCAAAATTAAAATTAGCAGTTTTATTATTTTTTTTACGTTTAGATGACCTTTACAATCAACTAATGTTCATTTAAAGTTAATCTTTAAAAAACACTAATAATTTCATAACGTTGTTAAAACTAAGCTTTAGCAAATTTTAAAATGAATATACATTTTTTGCACCATATATTATGTTGTGATGCCTAAAATTTACTTAAAATGATTGTTTTTAGTAATTTATTTTAATACAGTTTAACAGAATTTTAAATTGGAATGCCTGGGACATTACATCGATTCTCGATTCGCGATACAATGAATATGGATCGATCCTGATATTTTCTCTCTCAAATCGATTCTGAGCTTAGTTCTAACAGCAGATGGCGCTCTAGGCTAGTTTTTAACCGCAGACTCAAACGCTCATGAAGAAGAGTACTGAACAGCGATTGTGCGCTCGGCCAAATGTAAGTGGTTAAATATACTTTGCACCTCGGCTCAGAATGCTATTATGACGTGAGATTAATGTAAACACAGCCCACTGTGAACACCCTTGTAATTCGCTTCAACCTTTTCAAACTTTAAGAATAATTATTTTAGGTTTAAGTGGTGTGTGTAAAGGAACTAGTATCAGGCAGAGTACGGGTGTTTCTAAAGAACGCAGTGCTGTCTGCTGTTAAAAACTAAGCTCGGAATCGATTCGAGAGAGAAATGAAATACATCTGAAAATATCAGAATCGCTTCAGATTCTTTTAGCTTATTATGAATCAATGTACTGTCCCAGCCCTAGCCATTTATCATTTTGTTTTGCCGTAAAATGTAAAATGGGCCAAATAAGGTTGATAAGGTTGTAGCATCATATTTCTGTAACTTTTTACAGCCAATCACAATAACTGATCTTGTATTGTTGCTTCAACACTTGTTGACTTGTAAGAATAGTTTTGACTGGTCTGAGTTTTTTAAGGGGGCAGGGAAGAGTGTAACATGAAGCTTGTCAGAGAAATTGTAAGGAAAGTGAGCCTGACATAGTAAATTTCATTCATCACTAATAAGGGTACTAAAGCAATTATAAGTAAGCTTACCAACAAAGTAAATGTTTATGAACAATGTTTTGGCATGCTCTTTCAAATAAAAAAATTTATTTAAAAAAGAAACTTCAATTTTTGTGAAAAAGGTCATTTTAGTTAGAAATGGCTGGTTAAGCTAAATGGGCCACAATTTTCAACTAAAATGGGCTGCACACACACACTTTTACACAGAAATTGAGGGTGAAGATAGGTTTATAGGCCTAGATGTATCCATACAAAATCTTAAGTCTTTTAAAAAAATGCATTGCAGACAGTATGGCAGGAGAACAAGCAAAGAAAGGAAAGAGATAAGAGAAAGGGAAAGAAAGGAAGATGTCAGTACAGTACAATGTTAAGACCTAAATTCAATTCAATTCAATTCACAAGGGTTTACATATCATTTCAAAGCAGCTTTACAGAGAATGCATGTCAACATTACAATTTAAAGAATGCAGTTAGCAAATAATGTAATAATTTAGGCAATTAATTTAAAATCACTGTTAGCAGTTTAACTGAAGGTAAAAGCAATGTTAAAGTGATTTTTTTTTTTTGTCAAAGATGTTCTTATCTTTTAACAAAACGTTTGACAGATATTTGACAAGCGTACACACATACATGCACACAAAAGACACAAATGCACAAAAACGCACACCTGTACAACATGATCAGTTCATTTTTAATTGCATTTTTTAATGAAATATTCGTTCAACTTTCTATTGAATGAAATCAATTTATAGTGTTGTTGCTATGGCACACTAAAGACAATAGTGTCAATTTACTGTTAAAAATAAAATGATTTCAGCCAAAATAACCTGTAGATCTCATATATATATATATATATATATATATATATATATATATATATATATATATATATATAAAATATAATATAGGCCCATTTTACCTGAATGTTGTGCCGTGGCTCAAGAAGGGACCTGCTGATACTCTAACTCTGATAATTTTAAAACAATTATACTTTTTCACATTTAAAGACTCATGCTAATTTGTAAAAATATCATTAGATCTCATGCATAGCTTATTTTATTATTAAATAGTGCATTTTACAGTACAATAGTATTTATAATTTATATAAAATTATTTAATTATTATTATTATTGTATAATCATACTGAATGGGGGAAAAATTGTTTTCCTTCTTAAGCCGGGTTCACACTGCATGATTTTGGCCACAATTTCACCATCTAAGACAAATTTTGTGAATCATAAAATCCTCTGATCCTAGGCCAGAATCTGATATCTGTTTATCTGTTTGATATATTTGCCGACAGCCGATTAATGACCGTTATGATCAAATTTTACCTCAAACGAAATTCCGGCAGTGTCAGTTTTGAGGCACAGTCCTGCAGTGTGACTTTTTCCTACAACAACCATCAAGTCAAAAACCAATAGTGAGACAAAAACTAACACCACTTGCTGCACACATCATGTTTGTTTTTTTCCCCCAGTTTTCTTTTCAAGAAAAGCCAAGATCAAAATTAATGCTAGAGGTTGTTTTTGTTTGCTAGCTACCATTTCTATCCTGCATGTAATTGCAGCTCACAGTCATTGTATTTGTCATGGATTGATGGAAAACTCAAGGCGAGTTTACTTGTGTGCATCCTATTTTAACTTAATATCGAACCTAACTAAACAAATATTCCCCCAAAATATTCATCATTTTGTGGTAATGGTATTTGAACATAGTCTACCTGTTTCAATGTTCTTTCACCTCCTTATACAGTACATCACCACTTCTTGCCATGTGGTGATGTATAAGGAGGAACCTCATGATAGAACCTCATAATTTACAAATGAAGGAGGCTGTGTAGAAGCAATGGGGCAACGGGACAGGCTTTAGGTGTGTAGCTTGGCATGAGCAAGATATTGGAGGAGGCGTCTATAATAGCTTCCAGAAGTTCAAGACAGTAACTCTGTGTTTCTTCTACTCAGACGGACCAGGGCTTTAATACCAACAAAGATTGAGGGATTGTTTCACTAGAAAGAGGTAAACGAGAGGAGTGTCCTGTTTCATGGCATTGTGCCCTGTCTAGTAATGTGGCACTAATTATTGAAGCTTTATCCCCATTGGCTACAACCTGAAGAGTTTACTGTGGCTATCAGAAATCAGGCCAATGAGATGTGAAAGATACAGCACTAAGTGGAATTCAAGGGTGATTCAATTAAGTTAAAAAGTTTTAGATTAGCCTAGTAAAATGATATACCTAGGAGATTGCTTTTGTAAACATATCGCTACATTTTTCTTTGCGGGAAAACTCCATGGTTATCAGTTGCATAATAAGACTGTCAAACCTAAGCTGCTCTGTCAGAGAAGAATATAAGCTTTCTTGAAGTGCTGACAGAGGTGTGTCACACGCTAGTGAAATGGTGTTCGCAGTTGCAGCGCTATTGTTACATATGACTCAAATTTGGTGGCACTCAAGGTCATTCAAACATAACATGACAGAACTTTTATCTGACCTTTTGACACCAGCTAATCCTTATGTCAGCACACTTTCTTCTGACTTTCTAGAGCCCTGGAGCAATAACAGGTCAGAGAGTGACGTTGACCGCTGAGTGCAGACTTAATCCACTCTTGAGCACCCTTCTCTCTGAGGTAACACAGACTATGTTTGGAATGGAATAGAAGTGCTTACTACATACTAATATATTTTTTTTTATAATATTGAAACAGTAAGCAATAAGTATCTTAAAGGATTAGTTCACTTTAAAATGAAAATTACCCCAAGATTTACTCACCCTCAAGCCATCCTAGGTGTATATGACTTTCTTCTTTCTGATGAACACAATCGGAGTTATATTAATAAATATCCTGACGCATCCAAGCTTTATAATGGCAGTGAATGGGGGGCCAAAATGTTTGAAGCTCAAGAAAGCGCATATACCCATCATAAACGTACTCCACATGGCTCCGAGGGGTTAATAAAGGCCTTCTGAAGTGAAGCGATGCATTTGTGTAAGAAAATTATCCATATTTAACAAGTTATAAAGTAAAATATCTAGCTTCTGCCAGACTGCCTTCCGTATTCATCTTACGAAGAAAGTATAACGCCTCTCGCAGTTCAAAACGCTTGCGCTACATCCTATGCCTTTAGTATTCAACTTACAAAAAAAGCTTAACTGACGCAACGTTTTTTCGTAAGTTGAATACGGAAGGTGTTCTGCCGGAAGCTAAATATTTTAAATGATTAAAACAGTGTGATTCATTGTTCCCAACTTTTTGTTTAATTCAAAAGTAGCAATGAGTTATCATTTGGGAGATTAATGTTTTTAAGTTAATGTTTTTTTAGGGTTTTAATGCAATTTTGTACAAATTCAATAAAATTCTCTTGTCATATAGGCCTACTCACCCTCACGCCATACAATATGTATATGACTTTCTTTCTCACAAACAATGATTTTTAATAAATAATAATCCATCTCAGTGAGACCATTTTTTTTTATTATAAGCGTTTGACGCTTGATAAACCACACACTTCTATCGTGGTGGTAATTCATATGACCTAAGGGGATAAATCAATGTCTTTTAAAGTGAAACGATTGGTTTTTGCACGTTCAACTTGTAAACACTGACTCGGTACTTCCGCCTACGTCAAGCGTGACCTTTTCAACGTAATTGCGTATTACGTGACGTCACGAACGCGCATCGCAGAACAGAGCAAGGTGAGCATTTGTGCATATAAAACTTTTTTTTTTTTTAAATGGCCGATCGGTTCGCTAGATAAGACTCTTATTCATCGTCTGGTATTGTCTGGTATCGTTTAAAGCCCTTTGAAGCTGCACTGAAACTGTCATTTGGACCTTGAACCATTTGGTGCCCATTGAAGTCCATTATATGGAGAATAATCCTGGAATGTTTTCATCAAAAACCTTAATTTCTTTTCGACTGAAGAAAGAAAGACATGGACATCTTGGATGACATGGGGGTGAGTAAATTATCAGCAAAAGTTTATTCAAAAGTGAACTAATCCTTTAAGTGCGTTGTGAAGCTCGAGCGGGAAGTGGCGGCCTTCTGTTCTACTGCATTACTTCTTGCGCAAACTTCACACTTATGTCATGTATCAGAATGTCCCCCTCATAATCTGCTATCAAAAGTGCTATAATAAAATTAAAGTATTACTTCAGTGGTGTGCAGTGTTCACACTTATGCAGTTAGTTTTTCTAAATGGTTTATTTTATTATTTATTTTTTTCTCTGAAATGTCACTTTGGTTCTGATGGTTTATCTTTGTTTAATTTTGTACATCACAAAAAAAAAAGTTTTAACAGGGCTGTGTAGACTTTTTTTATATATCGACTGTATGTGTCTAGCATAATTCTGGACTTTTAGCTAAGCTTAATCATAAATTGTCATCATTGCCCTGTGCATGGGAGAAGACTATGCATGTCCACCCCTGATTGATATTGATACCACCAAATTTAACATGTTAATGAACATTACTTTTTGTTAACTGTTAATCATATGTGTTAGAAGTAATAATTTTTTTTTAAAAAGCACCATTTTAACTGTATTTTGTTCAAAATACTGTGAGGGCACCATATTTGTAAAATCAGTGTTATATATCGAACTGAATCATGACATGAGTGTATTGTTGTAGTTCTTGTAGTATGGTATGGCATTTCAAACATAATCAGGGCCTGAGGAACACCCAACTAAATATTTGAGACTAAGAAGGTTTATGCCATGGCCTACCAAATAAAATAAAATAAAATAAATAAAAAGAAATCGGAGTAAACAAATGAATATGCAGTTTTAGAATCTGGGGAGTGTAGTTTAGCATTTCATGTCTTTATTAGTAATAGTCACATCTGAGGCTGTTCAGTACCATCTTGACATTTATTGTCCATTATACTTGTACCAGGCACTGAAGGGCACTAAAGGTTATCATCACTGTGTCTCTTGTTAAACACAAAATCCTCTTTACTGAACAGGAGAGGGCTGGGAATGTTCTTACTCTAAAATCCACACCAAAGTTCATATATATATATAGTTGGAAAAGTGCTTAGCGCCACGTCAGGGTCTAAGCTGACGTACACACTTTTCCTTGTGGCAGAGAAAGAGAATTTGGAAATCTAAACAATTCTTGGCACTAGCCATTCTCGAGTAAAGGATTTGGATGTTGACTGATGCTCTTTTATATGTTAATTACATTCATTAGGTGGCGTTAACTAGGCGGAAACCTGAAATCAGTCAGCTGCGCACAATTTCAAGATCATTTGCGATTTATAAATTTCACATCTGGAAGAGAGTTCGTTCTCTGAATCACACATATGCATGTATTTGAGAAATGATTGTAAGATCAAATGTAGGACCATTTCTATGCAACATTTTATAAATGAGGCCCATAATCTTCCTGAACAGTGGCCTATCTCACCCAAAAAAAATATGCTTTCATCATACTCACCCTCACATCGTAGTTCATTTGGAGCTTGTCAGCTTCAACATTTCTGGATATTCTGGATAGTATCTTCAAATATTGTTTGTGTTCCATGGAAGTATGAAAGCCATATGGATTTGTAACTCGGGGTGTGAGTAAATTATGACATATTGTACGTTTCTGGGGAATTAATCCTTTAATTTAAGAACACTGTGTTTCAGTATGACTCAATCAGATCACTTTGTAAGAGCAATATTCTATAAATACTTCAAAAGCTCAAAAAATCAAAAGCAAGACATTATTGTACAGCTTCTGTACTTGAGCCAAATTTTATGTTGAGACAAGTGAAAATAAGCAGTATCGCTATTAAGTACTTTCTCTTGAATACACACAGGATGAAAAGTCATTTTGCAGACTTTGCGATTACAGTTAAAAAGCCCAGTCTATAGTGACATTTAACAGAAGCTACATTAGTATTTGAACATTTATTTTGTGGTAAGCATTTCAAAACGCAGAGGGTAAAATCATGGGCTCTGAACATTTGCCCAAGTGTTTCTGTGATGCAGGGTGGTCTCATTGGATTATGGAATAAGAGCAATTCAGTTTTCAGGCTTAAATAGCACCAGTCATTCCAGTACAAAGGAAACCCTCCAAGAGGGTTCTTCTTTAATTCTTCAGTTTCCTCAAGCCAGCTGAGAAAGATCAAGTTACATTTTTTTTTTCTCTCTCTCTCTCTTTCCCATGCTCTTTCTCACTCTCTCTTTCTTTCTGCAAATTTGTATGAAGTCCATTAATTTTATCTTGTTGCACTGTGCTGTCTCCCTGAGCTTCACTAAGGTTCACATATACTGTAGATCCAGATGCCTAGACCATGTTCTCTAATTTTGTACTTCCTCATAATTAATCGTCATTATCTAAGATGTTTCTCTTTAGTGTGTGCCAGTAGAAAATATACATTTAGCAATTTAAAAGGGTCATAAACTGCATTTGTTTTTTTTGTTTTTTTTAGATTTTAAAATGTTCTTTTGAGGTCCAATTATAATTTAAAGGGGTAGTTCATCCAAAAATGAAATTTCTGTCATTAAAGGTGCTCTAAGTGATGTCACGCATTGTTAGGCCAAAACATTTTTTGTCACATACAGCAAACATCTCCTCACTATCCGCTAGCTGCCTGTCCCCTGAACACACTGTAAAAAAACGCGGTCTCTGTAGTCGCCACAAGCTCCAAAAACGGCAGTAAAAACAAACTGGTGCAGCCTGGACCACTTAACATAATAAACATGCTCCAGCCAATAACCGACAAGAATGATTTTAAATGCGCGTTCATGACTGTTTCAGGAAGCATGGAGGGGAGGGGGAGGAGCAGGAGGAGGGAGGGTCTAGCTAGCCTCTGTTTTGTTTGACAACACTTCGAACGTCAACAGGAAGTTACTCCACCCAGGATCACTTAGAGAACCTTTAAGTACTCACCCTCATGTTGTAAGACCTTCGTTCAACTTCGGAACACAAATTAAGATATTTTTTATGAAATCCATGTTATGATGTCTGGAGAATACTTTTTGTGTGCAAAAACAAAACAAATATAGCAACTTTATTTAACAAATTCAACTCTCCCCTGTCATTATCCCATGCAATTTTAGTTGCTGCGCTTCCAGGTTCTTTGTCAGAAAGCCGACTCAGTATTATTCACGTGAGCAGCACAATGTATGTGTGTGATGCTGACGCAGCAGCCGGCCAGTACTGAATCGGCGCTTGGATGTAAAGACAGAAGCGCTGCAATGAAAATAGCGTAGTAGAATGACAGGGGAGAGACGAATTTGTTGAATAAAGTCATTATTTATGTTTTGTTTTTGCACACAAAAAGTATTCTCCATGCTTCATAACATTAAGGTTGAACCACTGTAGTCACGTTGACTACTTTAGCGATGTTTTTACTACTTTTCTGGACCTTGAATGTGGTAATTTCATTGCTTTCTATTGAGGATTAAAAAACCTCATGGATTTCATCAAAAATATCTTAATTTGTGTTCCGAAGATGAACGGAGGTCTTATGGGTTTGGAACGATATGAGGGTGAGTACTTATTAATGACAGAAATTTAATTTTTGGGTGAACTAACCTTTTAACTACATTACTGTTGGATCCAACATAGCTGGCGCTGCATCATCTTTTATTTCTCTCTGAAAAGCCTGCAACTGTCTTGTCTAAAAACGAATCCACAGCCAAATGAAGCGAACAAACAAACAAACAAACAAACCGTGTCTTACTGACTTGATCTGACTAGAACTTTGTTAAAAATTAAGTTCATCCATGCTTTCTTAATGTTAGGATCACAAGGATGGCAATGCTACAACATGACATGCGTGAATCGGTGGGCGGGGCTAAAGAGGCAATGATGTAGAAGTAGGCGCTGGTCTTCTTCTGCAGAGGCAGTCTTTCGTCGCACTATGACATAATAATTTGACAAAATCTGAAACAAGTCATTTTCTGAGCTTGGTTTCAATAAAAGCCATTTTTGGACTAACAAGGAAACTTACAGGATATTTATTTTTGTTCAATGACCTCTTATATGTCAAAAGATCAAGGAAAATTTGATTTCTCAATTCATGACCCTTTTAAGAATTCCAAGCATTTCTTTTGCTAATATTGTAATAATCCAAATAGAATTTTTCAAAAATATAAATACTGTATTTATAAATAAATATAAATAAAAAAATAACCATCTTAAAACTGTTTTTGTGGTGAATCTGACTTTTGCACAGTATAAAATCTCTTGCAAAAAATAGAGGTTTTACAGTCATTGCACTTTATAGCTAGAAATTTTTGTACATGTACTTTTCTGTCATTTTGAATTTATAGAAATTGTACAGTGCCCTTTTCTGAAACACTGCTGCCCTGCCCTTGGTTTGGATTTATACAGTGAAAATTAGCTGAAATCTCCAGGCTTTGATTTTCCTGACGTGCATACACAAGCACATGTCTTGTTAAACATCGAGACATCATTGATGGCCGACAGTTTCCATTCTCTGGCAAGTCTGCGGCTTTTCACTTTTGATTTGTCGAGAAGGTTTGGAGCAAACCACTGTACATTTTTGTTTACTGGAACAATGGGCTGCTTGTAAGTCCTCATGAAAGAGCTTTTACTGCATTATGACATACTGTACAAAGCGTGACACGCAAATATATCATGCATTGGAAATTAAGTAGGCTATGTTTTAAAACAGGTGAGAAAAGAACTAGGACCTTAATAATGGAGTTATCGAAAAAACACTGAGGAAATACTCAAGGGACAGGGTTCAAAATCGTTCAAAGTTAGTCTTAAAACAAAAACAGGACGCAAACTTGACAACCAGGTAGAATGAGAGGTCATTACAGCATAATCACGCTGCTAATGAGTCTTTCAGAGACCCCATTCAAGTCAAGCAGGAGAATTTCCAGATTCAAACAACAAAATGGAAGTTTTATTAAAGATGTCTTTGTGTTTTGTGATACCAAACTTCTTTCAGTTCAATATGGCAGCCTGGATAAGTAACTGTATATTACTTTGGGGACTAAGTGTTTTTCAACGGTCTACATAACTTCCATGCAGATAACAAGTTCTAGACTCTTGAGATATTACGGTCAGATACACACATCACAGGAGACATGTAAGTCTCTCTAAAACGCCCGACCATCTGCAGGGCCTCATCTGTTCTCATCATCATGTTTCTCATATATATTTTACACACAAATGCATTCAGACACACCCACAGACTTGAATCCATGCCAAAGCACTGGACATTTCCTCTCCGGATGAAGTAATATCAAAGCCTGCTCATTTCCGAACCAACCTGTATGGAAGATAAGCATGGGTTAAGACACCGTTTCACATATTTCAGAAACGTAAATTCTTAATGTATATGAACTGTCACACATTTATTATGTCAGCATTGCATTTGTGGTAGATAAATTGACTTGTTTAATACCCTATGAAACCCAAATTGTTGTTTTGTAACTTTTAGTCAGTGTGTGCATTAGCTTTGAGGCTAGCTATATGTTTGTGTACTAAGTTAACTTTTTAGCAGATATATATAAACAGTGCACAACATACATGAGTACACCCCCTCTGAAACTTCTGAAAGTCAGCAATTACTCAATTACTTAGAAGACATGTTCAGGTTCTTTAGAGATATAATGTTCCAGCAAGTCTGCTTAATCAGTTAGCAAAGAAGCATGTCAAAATTATTCAGGAAAATAAGATTTTCTTATCAAGGTGATAGAATGTTGTGTAGCAAAACTGAGTACACCCTTCCAAAAGTTACTAATTAAAACAAAATAAAAAAAATTCTGGTGTAAGTTTAAGGCAATGTTTGATCAACAGGTAAGTATGTTGAACCAAAACATTTAAAGAGAAGTAATTTCTTGATTATATAGCCCACTGAATAATTCTCGGACTTAATGCTGACAATAATGGAACCACTTGGGAGAGAACTGTCAGGAGACTTATTTCTTAGCACAAAAGAAGACAGTGGTACAAGAGGATTACCAAATCATTGTTTTAAGTGTGAAAATACAGCAAAAGTGACACAGAAATTCAAAAACAATGGACTTGTGACAAGGCCCCCTGAAATAATCAGGCCTTCATTTTAAGCTTTCATTTAGTGATGAGGGATTTTTTGCTAGACAAAGAGCAGGAGAAATACCAAGCGCGTGTCTCAGAGCCAGCAAAAGCTATGAAAACAGTGACTGTTTATCTCACAGAGTAAGATGCAGCCTGCAGAAATGACATGCATGGTTGTTGTTCTGGAACTACCTACTGTAGCCAAAGCACAATAAAGTCAGTTAGCCATTTCCAAAGCCCATATTTACAGAACATAGATTCTGGGAATCAATACTCTGGTCTCATGAGACCAAATCAATCACTTTGGATCTAACAGCATCCAAAATGTTATGGTGTTGCTAGAGTAGGAGTACAGTGAAAAGTGTCTGGTTCCCACAGTGAAGTTCAGTGGTAGTAAAGCTCTTATATAGGGATGTATGAGTGCTGAACGTGTGAGGGAGTTGTGCTTTATCAATGCTGTCATGAATTCCCACACCACTGTGTAATTTAATACACAAACTTGAAACAGAAGATGTTATTTGATGTTATCCTTTCCTCATTCCCTGCATTGTTGGACATTTTTTCAACATGACAATGAGGATATGCATTCTCCCAAGGTGAAAAACCTTCTGTGGACATGTATTGCACTCAATCTTAACACTCTTGAGCGCCTGTGGGGGATTCTGTAGAGATGAGTTGAGCAACATTCCCCATTAAAGATCAGGGCATTTAAGGAGCTCATCATCCAGGAGTTAAACAGGACAGATGTGACAATTTGTCATGAACAATTTGAACATGTACAAAATTATGGAGGAATATTATACATTTGTTGAATTTAATCTAGGGTGTACTCATTTCTGCAATGCTTAATTTAAACACAGTTGGCTAATTTACTAATTTATGGCTATTAATGACATATTTCTAAGTTTTTATTATGTATATGTTTAATACATTTTAGTTTTGCCATCTTTCCATGAATTGTATTAGTGATCATAAAGAAAATACCTCTTTTGTATTTGTTCAGAGGGGGTGTACTCATTTATGCTGTGCACTGTATAAATTTATAATAAGAAATATATAGTGTTTCTTTGCCGGGAAAACCAAAATGATTGATATTTTGTACTTATGTGTTATACACGATTTGGTCTTAAATGCTGTCTATAAAAGAGAAAGTTTGCAGTTAGCATAAGCCGAGTTTCCACTGCAGGAACTAGGAACTTTGGTGTGGTACTTGTCATGTTTCAACTGCAGAAACCAGGGTTTAAATGAAGTTCCGGGTAAAAAAAAATTCCCTCTGAAAGTACCTGCCTGCTAGGTAGTACTTTTTCAAAGTTCCGAAACTTTTGGGGGGAGGCACTTGTTGGGAACATGCTGATTGGTTGAGTTCACACAGCATATTATTTCAACCAATTTTTTTTAAAAGACTGTTGCGATGCTTGCAGTAAGCATTATTTGCTATTAAAATCAACAATGGAGTTTAAAAATAAAACCGATGGACTGACGATGAGGTTCAGGCTTTGTTAAGCGTATATGTGGAGGACGAAATCCAGCTGGAATTAGAAAGTCACACACAGTCCTACATCTTCACAGTACTTAAGTCCTAAGTACTTCACAGTACTTTAGACCCCTATGGAAACATAGCTAGCAATAGGTCTGGGGGGAAAAAAGTTTCTGGGATAAATTGTTCCAGGTAATTTCGGTGGAAACGCGGCTATAGTTTATTAGGGGCCAAGCAAAGAAGGTGCGTAGGCATGCACGTCCTGATATTGCTGAGTTAGATGTGTTCCTGGGTTAACATATTTTGTTGATCCTGGAACAACATTCTAGTCTGAAAATTTAGTCTTAACCCTATTCCTACCCCTAAACCTAACCCTACCCACAACATATCCCTACAATCAGAGGGAAATGATAGATGAATAACACTGATGTAGAAGCACCAATTCATGATTTTAAGCCTAAACTTGACATAATCTGTAAACTTGTCCCTCAAATCTGATTGGTTGATCTGAATGTTGTTCCAGGATCAACAAAAATGTTGACCCAGTAACATCTTGAACTCAGAAATATCAGGTTATGTGCGTAGGCACCTATAAGACTTGTTTTCAGAGAATATGACTGAAATCAAGTTTATTTAGTAAATAGATTTTTCTTCTTTTAAAGGGTTAGTTCCCAAAAATGAAAATTCTGTCAATTTACTCACCCTCAAGTTGTTCCAAACCTGTATGTATTTCTGTATGAATGTCAATGGAGTCTCATCAACTGTTTGGTTACCCACATTCTTCAAAATATTTTCTTTTGCGTTCAGTAGAAGAAAGAAATTCATACAGGTTTGGAACAACTTGAGGGTGAGTAATTGATGACTGAATTTTCATTTTTGGGTGAACTATCCTTTTAAGCATGAGTTAACACAATTTTTTCTTCTCCAGTAAATTTATCTCATTTTAAAAATGTTTAGATATTTCTACTGGAAACTGGAGAAACTTACTGATTAAAAAAATAATTTTTTGTGGCATAGACAAAGTCCAGAAATCTTCTCTAACATTAAGATACAGTAAATTGAGAGGGGTCATCGGCAGTGCAGTTTGTCCAGAACAATAATGTACAAATTAAAATTCCCATCTAATTACCTCAAGCACTAGCATTCTTACCCACTTCCACTCACTCATATGAGTCATCTTTTTGTAGCAAGACCACATAAGACCTCCAGTCCAAACAGTTTTTTAGCTCTTGTTTATGTGGGAAAGAGGGTAGTATCCCTGGAAGTGGTCGCTGGTTTCATTCAGTGATTTCAACCGCAGAGACTGTAACTGTAATTTAATTTTAGTCTCCACTGAATTGTCACAATGACCACTTTTCTGTAGCATTTTTAGCAAGTATCCTTGTAAGCAGTCTTAAATGTCTTAAACTGTGTTCTGAAGATGAATGAAGGTCTTATGGGTGTGGAACGACATGAGGGTGAGTAATTGTGTGAGCTAACTCTTTAAGATGTCACATTATGTATGCTGTTGCAAGTTGAACCGTACTTTCATAACACACTGCTAAGGAATGGTATGATAGATGCCCTTCTTTTCTCTCCAGATGCTCTCTGACATGCATTGGACGGGTCAGGTGGTTCTTTTATACAACCTTGTCTTTCTGTGTATGTATTTGTATGTTGGACATTCTTGTAGCCCCTCAGGGTCCAGGGAAACTCCCCTTGGTCATGGAGCCTGATGTTTGTGTGTGCAGTGATGCGTGAGGCAGTGAAAACACACCTGGATTCACCGTCAGTAGCTCTCAGAACACTGGCATTCAAGTCATTCTGTGTTTTTAGTCACTAACTCATCAATTAAGGAATGTAGACAAATAAATCTGAAAGTATCTTGTAACTTCGTTTTGAATTACTTAACCCTTACCCCATCCATAGCACTCAATGTTTATGTCTAATTTTTGTATGTGTTCACACAGACAGAAATGGACATGTGGTTTCACTTAAGCTATCAGCAGATATGGTCATATCTCCATCTTCTGAACTTTTAAGGTAACATTTATTTTTGGTTTCAGTGGGTGGTAGCAAAATATTATTGATATCAGACTTTTTAGATTAGATTTTTATCTCTGTTTTGAGTTTAAGTGGTGTCAGGAAAAGAGATGCCTCGCAACACTTTATGAAGCTAAAAGCTTACTCAGACAGACATTATGTCTGCCAAATTAGTGATACGTTAAGACAGTTAAGAATAATCACAGCTGAAACCGTGTGCTAATACAGCTATATACTCTGCCTGGCATGCAATGTCCCAAAACCTTTTTTTCCTGATAAATGTATGGCAGGAAATAACGTAAATCTTGTCTTCTCACAACATTCCTTGCTCAGTAACTCTTTTTGTTTTGAATCTGTAGCTTCTGAGGAAATAGTCCACCCAAAAATTTAACTTAAGAGAAAGAGCTGTGGTGGAGGGAAAGATTTTCTTTGTAATAACAGCTTAAATTCTGATCTGTTCCTCACATATAGCTATAATATGGCTAGTAAGAATATGGTATGCACATCATAAAAGGTACTTTTAATGTTATTTTAATGTTGTTTGTTGGTCCATTAGGAGCTCGACAGCCATGTTCGCTTGTAATGGTGTCACTTTATGGATAAAACTGTTTTTAATTGAAATCTACAGTATGTAACTATGTTTCTTGATTCCCCAGCCCGGAGGTTCAAAATTTAGCGTGTTCCATGTCAACATTTCTCGCTTGTTGCAACAATTAACCTACGCCACTCCTACACCATACATTTGTCAAAGTAGCCTTTTCTCTATTTACGGATATGACGAGACACACACAGGCGAGTGACGTACGCAGTTTCCTGTGAAAGCCATCCCGCTATAGGTCTAATATATAAACACTTGTTTTAAAACGCATACGTTTTGCTATGGTTAAGCCTGTCATTTACACTACGCCAGCGTTTTGGAACCTCGAAAACAGAGACTTCGAAAACGCTGCAGAGCCCGTTTTAGTTTGAAAACGCCGGGATTGCGTTTCAGTATAAACAGATCAAAACGGACACTTTTGAAAACGATGGCGTATCCTTAACGATCGTGTAAACAATAACATTGAGACTGAACTGCAATCTTTGCTGGCTTTGTTGTCATTTTAAGCAGCCATTGTGCAGTTAAACTTAGTTAAACTCATTTTTTTTAATAATGCAGCTACCTACATGTGCAAGAGGCATGAACGGTCACGCATTTTTGGTCGTGTAGTATAAATGGAGATCATTTCTGAAATGCTGCGGAAATGCCAGTGCAGACGAGGATCGTTTTCAATTTAAAACGCCGTTTTAAAACGAAAATGCACTAGTGTAAACAGGGCCTTATAGGCTTACCATAGCGAATTAGGGTAAGATAAAAATATGTTTTGGAAGAAGGATTGATGATATATTCACTCATTTAAATGTTGGTAATTTTGTAGAAAAAAAAGTTACATGGTGTACCTTTAATTAATAACTGTGTATTTATGTAATTACAGTAATAAAAATCATAATTTAAAATGATGGAAATTGTAAAAGGAAAACATCAACATGTATTATGGTAATGAGAATTAGGGGGTAGAATATGTCTAATTGTGCTGGAAAAAAATATCACAATGAATTGCCTTAAATGTAGACTTGTATTCCTTTACACAAACTATAATTTAATTTTTTTCTTATGATTTTGGGTGAAATATGTTCCAGATTTCTTGACAGGCTTTGTACTTGAATATTCTTAAGTTCTCCTTTTGTGTTTTGCAGAAAAAAAATAATGGCATATGGGTTTGGAACAACATGGGGAGTAAATACTGACAAAATATGTGTGAATTACTCCTTTAAGAGTGTGGCCTAGCCAATATTGTTCATCAAATAAGTTATTGTATATTTGATGAAAATGGGTAAATAGCATAGTGCTAGTAAAACAAATATTTACTCTGTGTATTTAGCCTTATCATACAGCAGCTAGGATTGACTTACAGAGCAGTTAACTTTGTTAACTTCAAAATTGTGTTATCGGACTCCTGCATTCACCTTAATACAACTTTAATCCTGTCTTATTGCATTAGTTTAGAGAGGCAGAGAGGCAGAGATCCAGCATCGTAGACTTTGTTGGCAAGATCTCAGTTCTTTTTAAGAGAGGTCTGTGTCTTCTGATGGTCATCTTATCTCTTTCATGAAGCTGTGGGCAGATATTAAAACAACAACAACATCTCCTTAATGAAAAAGTGATGAGGGTTCTATTAAAAACAGTGATACCTGATCAACTGCTTGAATCATCCAGGCATCTGTGTTGGAAACAACTAACAGACTTTCTATTGAATATGGACCAACAGCTGCTGACATTTGAGAAATCACCTCAGCTGAATTGGGTTTTATGGAGAATGTTTTTGCCGGTAATCCTCTGCTCTGTCGCGGTCTTACAGAGTGAGGCTTTGTTGTGGTACTGGCTGGAAAGTTGCACTTCATTCTGTGTTAAGTGTAGCGGAGAGGCCTTTCTCTTGAGGGTCTTAAATCGCTCTGCCTGCTCGACCATGGCATTGTGATGGATACACGCTCAAAACTTTAAAGGGAATTGCCTGCTTGGTCATGGCCGATCCATTTCTCTAGGGCTCTCCATGTGTGAATTTCCATACTTCTCTCAAACAAGTGATTATTGCCATTGAGGACCTTTGAAAGGGCTGGAATCAAAGCTTTGCATTGAGGGATTGTCTTTGATCAGCATTTTCTTTATGTAGACTGCCATTTTGATAAAGTGAGAAATAAATGATGGTAGATGCTTAATGCCGTAGCTGCATATCATGGTGTGCATCACATTTTCAAAAATTCAACGGTCCATTGAGTCAATTATAGGGCAATTCTCACTAAACTTGTCAAGAAAATGTTTAGGTCACATTTCACTAAAAAAAAAAAAAAAAAAATCAAAGAAAATGAAGCCTATTTTTAGAACCGTTAGGTTCCCTTTCGAAGGGAACTCCACTCTGCGTTGAACAGAACGCATTGGGGAACCGTCACGTGACCCAGGTGTCGAAAGCACTATCCAACAACTCCAATTGCTATTGGCCGGCGACAGCCTATGACGTCATACGGCGCGACCCGGATGTATAAAGGGAGCACCTGGAGAGACAGTCACTATCTTTTTCGTCTTTCGGTCCTGTTCTGTCTGATTGCATCTATAACCAACTCCGGTAGGGTTTTTAATATATGCCTTACAAACGTTCATGAAATGTGTTTATCTGTGTCCCAGGGAAAAATTTGACACTTGATATACATATTTTTCTGGGCGTTTTCTGTCTGGAGAGGAGCACGCATACACAGTGCTTGAGGGCACTGCTGTATGTTTGTCTGTTGTTTACGCTGTTCTCGTTTGTCACTCTTCCCGAGGGAAGAGCTGTCTGCATCATTGCCTGTTGGTTCTGGCCCCTGTTTGTGCTGAGGCTTAACGGTGGCTGCAATCATAGGGCTCGCAGATGAGCTCGTTGGGAAGTTTGAGAAAGTTTTTATTCTCTCTAACTTCCCCGGGGCGGGCGAGAACGAGTGGATGACGATGACGTTCGTGTTTGACGTCATCGCGTCCGGCGGCGAGCACTCCTCTGGCGTGTGTATCCGAGCTGCTGTGTGTTTGGGACGCGCTTCTCGGCGCGCTGCAGCTGCCGGGAGAGCGCGTTAGAAAAGGAGCCGCGCGCGGACGGCTCGATGAGCGGTTCCTTTCTGTCTATTAATACGGCAGCTTCCATACTTTACATTCCTTCGTTTGATCTCCGTGTTTGAGATCGGGAAGGCATGGAAAAACCCCTAGCCATTCAGTTTTGTATATATCATGCTCAGATGCTTCTTATGGTCAGACTGATGGCTGGCCCATAGTCATTATTTCTATCAGCCCGCTGTTTCTGTTTGATAGTAAGAGGATCTTTTAGGCTTAAAAGAACCTTAGATTCCATCCTTTCATGAAAAAAAAGGAGCATTAGGAGTTTTTGGTTTTTGAGCCGCAGGAGGGTCTATATTTTATTCATTTAAAATAAGACCTTATTTTCCTGTATAGGTTTCTGAGCATGTAGTCAAGAAAATTAGGGGATGGGCAGACTGAAGTTGATAGCACTTGTCACTTCAGTTAATATGTAAATGTTTAGGTCGGTCTTAATCGGCCGCCTGACATTGTTTGCTTGTGAGCTTCACTTTCTTTCTCTTATCCATGAGATTTAGAGGTGAAGCCCGGGCTTCACTAGGCTTGTGGCCCTGTAAGAAGGCCCGTAGCTTAGCGGCTAGGCTAGAGCTAGGTTAGGTGTGTTATTTACATAACCTTATGTATACTATCCCTTATTAGGTTGTATAGTTCCTAGTTCTGGCCTCCTCCCGAGGGAGTTGTTAGGCCATATGCCCATTATCCCCTATCTAAAATCTGTGCACGTTCAGGATAACACCTTTGAACAGTCAGGCCAGTGGCCGGCCCATGATGAAGCTTTTTCTGTAGGCCCGCCTTCTGGCTTGATAGTGAAAAGGTTCGTGAGGCTTTTGGAACCGGGGATATCATTCTTCTCCTTTGAAAGAACGAGGAAGGAATCTCTGGTCTTCGAGCCGCGGGAAGGTAAGACAAGGTCTGATTTAATCGCTTAAATGTTCGACCTTGTTTTTATTCCTGTGTTATTTCCTGGGTGTGTAACAGTAATAATGATAATGGGTTTTTTGGGCAAAAACTGGAGTGTTGAGACTGACTGAGCGAGCCACAGAATGGCTGCTGTTCAGTTTTCTCTCTGTATATTTTGCCGTTCGACTATTTTTCAGTGTAGTTCGAACTGGCACTCATCACTTCAGTTTATGTGTTTGTGGCGGTCCTTTCCGGCCGCCCAGCGTGATAGCTGTGATCTTTGCTGTATTTCTTATTTGAAATTTCGAGGTAGAGATCAGGCTTATTATAGCGCCTGTTATTTTGAATAGGCCTGTATGTTTTTGGCCAGGCTAGAACTAAGTGTATGTATGGTGTATGTATAAATAATTCCCATATGTATTTTAGTTTTTGGCCTTCTCCTGAGGGAGTGGCTGAATTTTTTGCCCAGATTATCCCATTGCTTATGTAGGTGCAACGATGAGTGTAACAGCTAGGTTTTTAGACTGCGTTGTTAGAGACCTGATGCTGTTTCTCAGGTGGTAGGCCTTTATCTTTGCGTAGATAAGTTTATGCTATTAATGTTGCTAGGCCCCACTCTCTAGAACATTCATGCTGAGAGGAAAAAATATTTTCTTCCGAGCCACTTGATATTTTCAAGTTTGAGTTGACTATGCCAGCATTTTAGCTCTGTCCTCTAAGGCTTGGAACAGATTTGAGAATCTGTAGCAATGATTTTATTTTTTCTCTCTGTCAAATGGCATGTATTTCGAAGTTTCCTTTGAGTTCTAGACGTTTGCCCTACATTTGGTATGTGAGCTTGATATGCTGCCACAGGTTGGCACCCGCTTATGATAGTAGGCTTTCTTAAAAGCAGCCTCTATGTAAGTGTTTGGTGAATCCTTTCCCCAGTGTTACTGAGTGCATCACCTGTTGGATTGCATACTCAGGGTAGCTAGATCACTTTTTGAGAAAAGTTAGTATCTGTCAGCTCCCTTTTCAGTTATCTGTTTATCAGCTATATTGCATATAACGGTGATTGTAGGCTAGACTGTTCAGCCTCCTTCTAGTTAGCAATAGTTTTATACTGCTGTGTAATAGATTTCAGTCTGCTCACATACTGTTTTTGGTCTTTACACTGCTTCAGGCCCTGCAGCATGTTGTTTGAGGTAGCAGGCTCAACTAGCCTCCCTTAAGCCATGTTGGTTGTGTTTGGTTCCCTTTAGTCACAAAACTTAGGGTACTTTGCCTGTTTGGAAAGTGTAGCCTAGCACAGGTAGCAGTTAGCTTCCCATAGTTTATTGGGTTAGAGCTGGTTCCCTGTAGCTTGGTTCCCTGGAAATTCACGAACTGAAGCCACATGTCATTGAATCGGCAGGCCCCTTCAGGCCTCCTTTTTAGTTTACGTGTTGGCACAGATTGTGTTTTTCTGTGCGGCTCTGGATGAGATGTCAGTAGTGAAACCTTACTGAGGTTTGGTTTAACCTATTGTTGCCTCTGAGTCGATGATTCTAGTTGAGCTAAGAGCCACCTAGCGCTTAGGTTGGATCTTTGTGCTCCTGGAAACGGCCACGAGACTTACGCCGTGTGTCCTGAAGGATGCTAAGCCTGCGGGCCGCCTTTATTGGACATACTGGTGTTTGTTTTGGGTGTATTTCTCCCTGAGAACTAGTCATATACACTTTCGCTGGCCAGGGGCCCAAGTGGTAGATTCAACCCCCTCTTTTGCGGGTTGTTTACCTGGCTTGGGACCTAAAAACTACCACGAGCTGATGCCACGTGTTTGTTGAGGTTATAGGCCTTCCAGGCCTTCCTTAATACGTGTTGGCGTACGCTGTACTCCTCTTGTTTAAAGAGAAAAAAGTGTTTTTTACTGAGTACACTGCTTGACGGATTGTGTTGGGTGGATTATTAAAGGAGCACTGTGCAGCTTTCCCACGGCTGCCATGTAAGTTATCTGTCTCTGTATGTTAGACAGGTGTTCAGAAAGGCGTTTTACTAAAACGGGTCGTTTCTGGAGTGTACTTCTGTTGTCATGTTGTAAGTCCCTCCCGGGCCTCCATGATTATGTGCTCTTGGCATAGTCTACCTGTTAGGTGAGCTCTGCGCTTCCCCCTTGGGGTTGGGTTTGGTAATAGTGCTTAGCTCCCTAAGCTGGTTATGATGGTTAGGCCTTCATCAGGCCCCATCTTAAGAATCAGCCCTAGGCTGGTTTGTGCTCCCCTTTCAGGGTTTTCAGCGCACAGCCTCCTCAGTGCGTTAATTAAGCACTGGGTAGATCCTAGGTGAGCGGATTATCTCCCCTCGATATGAGGGCTCATAGCACTCAGCTGAGTTCTGCTCTCCAGGATGCCCGTCTCTACGCGTGGGTCTGAGCTGGTTTCTGCCTTTCTGCAGTCACTCTTACCTACTATCTTCCTGAAGAATGCGTTTTAGAGGCTCTGTATTCAGACAGGGTTGGCCTGAACTGAGTCTGTTCCCTGAGAAGACCAGGTCGGCCTCCCTGGTGGCAATGAGTGTGACCTTGCTCCCCTCATGAGTGACTGGCCGAGGTTCCCTTTGGTTCCTTGGCCACATTCCCTTAAAGGAACCACTTTTCTCACAAGAAAATTGGGTTCTAGACGCCTTAGCGTTTCTCTAGGCTCTATTTGTTAAAAGAGAAAGGTAGAAGCCTGTGGGAAGGTCAGCTTGGGCTGTTGGCCAAAGGGAATGCTGTCACTGACAGCCTGGTGTGACCCGAGGGGGAGTTGCTGGGCAGTTTGAGAACTGCCTTGAGGTCTTTGCCTCAGCCATATTTTTTGGCAGGCACTCCCCTCCAGCATGGCGGCGTGGGTATATCGTTCCCCAATGCGTTCTGTTCAACGCAGAGTGGAGTTCCCTTCGAAAGGGAACGTCTCAGGTTACGTATGTAACCATAGTTCCCTGAGAACAGGGAACGAGACTCTGCGTTCCTTTGCCATGCTTCAGGTTGCCTGCCTTCAGAACAGTCCCTCAAGACGATAAGATAGTGACTGTCTCTCCAGGTGCTCCCTTTATACATCCGGGTCGCGCCGTATGACGTCATAGGCTGTCGCCGGCCAATAGCAATTGGAGTTGTTGGATAGTGCTTTCGACACCTGGGTCACGTGACGGTTCCCCAATGCGTTCTGTTCAACGCAGAGTCTCGTTCCCTGTTCTCAGGGAACTATGGTTACATACGTAACCTGAGACGATTTTTGTCAACAAATCCCCATTACTTTAAATGGTTAGTTCACCCAAAAATGAAAATTCTGTCATTAATTACTCACCCTCATGTTGTTCCACACCTGTAAGACCTTCGTACATCTTCGGAACACAAATTAAGATATTTTTGATAAAATCATAGGGCTCAGTGAGGCCTCCATTGCAGCAAGATAATTACTTGCTAAAGATTAAAACTTTGAAGCTTTACGAATCTTTTGTTTCGAATCAGTGATTCGGAGCGTGTATCAAACTGCCAAAGTCACGCCCTCCAGTGGTGAACCATTGAAATTTCGAAAAACTTTTGACGTAACTAAGCCTCGTTTACTGAAATCATGTGACTTTGGCAGTTTGATACATGCTCCGAATCACTGATTCGAAACAAAAGATTCATAAAACTTTGAAGCTTCATGAAGCAGTGTTTTGAAATCGCCCATCACTAGATATTGTTGAATAAAGTCATTTTACTTTTTGGCGCACAAAAAGTATTCTTGTCACTTCATAACATTATGGTTGAACCACTGTAGTCACATGAACTGTTTTAAATATGTCTTTAGTAGCTTTCTGGGCATCTGAAAGTGTCAATGGAGGCCTCACTGAGGATTTTATCAAAAATATCTTAATTTGTGCTCCAAAGATGAACAAAGGTCTTACGGGTGTGGAACAACATGAGGGTGAGTAATTAATGAAAATGAAAAAAAGTCTTGTTTTAATAAATAATATTTCTCATTACTTTAATGTTAAGAAAATCTTAATGATCCTAAATATTGGCTTGAATTTCTTTATGCAAAATATATATTTTTTTCTTATAATTTTGCAGAGAATTATAACATTTCGTGACAAACTTTGTAAGATCTTCCTAAAACCTTTCATTTTTCTGCTTTTGTGTAGAATTTCTTTATGCTGACTGAAGTATCTTGCTTAGAAACAGATCAAGTTGCCATTACAAGTTCAAGCGTCCATAATGTGGCAACGTAATATGCAACTCAATAAATAGACAATATCAGCTAATATATATCACTTATGTATGCATGACGTTTTGTGATATTTTGTGAATGCATGCGTCTAAAAGGACATGTGATGCACACCTGTGTAAACTAGATGCAGAGCAAAATTTGTTCTAAAGATGAACAGAGTTTCTGTTGCAGGCCACAGACGTAGCAGACTCGCACCCCTATTGAGATGGCAATGTCTCTTCCATGAGTTTTCATCACGGGGTGCGTGTTCCACCCTGACAGCGCACTCCTCCCATCCCTGTGGGATGGCTGTCTCGGCTAGCGGAGGATGTTTTCATAGCATTTACATGAGAGAAAATATTTTCACTGCTGTGTGAATCATGAAAGCAGTGGTTCCAGACAAGGTCAAAGGAAACTAATCTCTGATATTAACATCGAATTAAACTGTCTTTTTTCGCACAGCAAACCGTCTGGGCTGGCAGGAGATGCGGATGGGGGAGTCAAAAGGGGTTTGTGATGCAAACTATCCAGGGTTACTTAGAGGAGAAAGACCTTTGTGATTGACAGATAAAGAGAAAGTCAAGTTTATGAGCTAGTATAAACATGATGGTTACTGTAGCTATAGACTAAATGTGATCATACATTTACTCATCTCACACAAAAGCAGTTTCAGTATTTCTTTAAATTTAATAAAAACAGTAAAATGCATATTCAGAATATTGCGCAAACCTGGGGTGGTCTGGGGTGATGGGATGAGGGGCTTCTATGATATTAGACTGCGTAGCCTATAATAAAAGATAATGAATTTCAAACCTGAACCAAACATATTTTTATTCAAAGATCAACAGTCTGTCATTAGTCTTTAGTCTGCCACAAAAAAAACATTAAAATCATGAACTAAAATGTCAGGATGAGACCAACGTGTTGGTCTGTACTATCGCGGTGTTGGTACAGTGTAGTTTGCTGCTAGCATGCAGCCTAACATCTGCCTCCCCTCCGTGAGAAACACCAAACTCTTTCCTACACACTTTGCAGAACGCTTTACTTTCATCGCTTAAGGCTGTGGCAATCCATGGATACTTCCTCACCCACTCCTCCTGGTACCTGCAGAGGCGTTTTTGCTTTTTAGCAGCATGTTGGGGTTCCGGTACACCAGCCATGCCAACGGAATGAATGAAAATTAGCTTATCAATGCATATCTAAATTCACACCTAGCCGCCTACAATATTTTTTTAGAACTTAGAAAAAAGATGCTGCAGCCAATGAGCAGCCGGCGGGGGCTGGTTGCAGGATGACTCAACCTCCGCAGACAGTTTTTAATGTTTATCAGACAATAACTACTCAAGATTTTGCTTTAGTATAATTTTCGGGACAATTAGGGCCAGATTCGGGACAACAGTTTAGATTTCGGGACTGTCCCGAATTTTTTGGGACGTCTGGTCACCCTAAACAAGTGTCTCACAGCAGCCACCGAGCGAACGCACAGAGTAACATTATAACATTTTCAACACACTCAAATGTATCTAGTATAATAAACAGAGCGGTATTACCCCATACACATGACGGGAAAAGCGGAAGCAGCGTCGGCGACTGTGACATAATAAAAGATTTGCAATCGCTCCAGCGGCCTCGTTCAGCTCCCACAACACTCGGTCCTGCTCTGCTTCATACTACAGTAACGTTAATAATCGCATCCATGAACATGATTTCTTCCCGAGTCCTATCCCGATTCTTTTCCACCGGCCGTTGAGGTGAAGACCACATGTCCCAAGATTCCGCACTCAAACTTGCCATAATCAAGCTACGCCTTTGTTTTGAATAGGCCTCTAGCGACCTCTAGCGGGCAGAAAATATTACATATTGCAGCTTTAAAACTATTATACTTTTGAAGCTTAGTATTTTGCACTGTAACCCGGACTGATTGATTTATTTATTGGGAAAAGGTGAATATGTGAAAATCAGTATATATAATGTATATATATATACTGATTTTATTAATATTGTGTATATTACAATAATATTTAAATACATAGAATTTATTTTCAATTTTCTTTTTCTTTTAAGTTTTAGCAATTTTATGTGCTTTTTTCATATTGCTTTTGTCATTTTTTTTTAAATTTATTTTTTGTTTTTTTTAAAACATTTCTATAGCTTTAAAGGTGCCATCGAACGTTTTTTTACAAGATGTAATATAAGTCTAAGGTGTCCCCTGAATTTGTCTGTGAAGTTGCAGCTCAAAATACCCCATAGATTTGTTTTTTAATTAATTTTTTTAACTACCTATTTTGAGGTATAATTAGAAATGCGCCGATTCAGGATGTGGCCCCTTTAAATGCTTGCGCTCTCCACCCCCTCCCGAGCTCTCAACTCTATCATTGCATAAACAAAGTCCACACAGCAAATATAACCCTCAAAATGGATCTTTACAAAGTATTCGTCATGCAGCATGTCCAATCGCGTAAGTATGGTATTTATTTGGATGTTTACATTTGATTCTGAATGAGTTTGATAGTGCTCCGTGGCTAACGGCTAATGCTACACTGTTGGAGAGATTTATAAAGAAGGAAGTTGTGTTTATGCATTATACAGACTGCAAGTGTTTAAAAATGAAAATATTGACAACTCTTGTCTCCTTGAATACAGTAAGAAACGATGGTAACTTTAACCACATTTAACAGTACATTAGCAACATGCTAACGAAACATTTAGAAAGACAATTTACATTACTAAAAATATCA